>NW_017308057.1:75259-96594 GCF_000935625.1 Nanorana parkeri
ATTATGGATTATTCATGAATGCAGGGCTGGATTAAATGTGTGTTTTTTTTATATCTTCCTAGAGTTTAGGTTTAACCATTTTCATGGACCAGACTTTGAAGCTGGCCAAGCAGTCAGGTTTGGATCTAGTACATCAGGGGCAGGCAACCTGGGCGGGACTCCAGCTGTTGTTGAATTACAAGCCCCATGATGCATTGCGAGACTCTAGCAGCCACAGGCATGAATCCTAGAGGGAGAGGCATGACAGGATTTGTAGTTTCACCATAGCTGGAGTGCTGAGGTTGCCTACCTCTGTATTACATCAACAAAATCTGTGCTTGGTGAGGGTCTTCCTGGACTGGATATAAGTTGCCTTTGCTAAAAACTCTAGATCTTCCCAGGGGAGTTAAATTCCCTTTCAGGCCAGGTGAGAAGCATAATCCTTCCTCTGGATCTACCCTAGGGCCACCTTTCATTTCACAGTGTATTTGTATACCATGACAGAACCAACTTAACTGGCAGCTTTCAATTCAAATCATCATTAGCTTTGCTGTTAGTTGACAGCTGTGGATATTTTCTTTTAGAAATACATTTTTAATAAACAAGACAAAACAGTGTTAACACTTTCCAATCATGTTTAAAAAGTTATCACAATAATAAAGCACAATTCTTTACCACATTTTTTGTCAATTTATCAGCCTGTAGTTATAAATCTGAGTTTTTTATTTATTTATTTATGTAAACATTGTAACAAAGCCTATATGATCATAAAAAAGCAGCCTATAATATATTTAGGTAGGCAAATTAGTTACAGAGGTATTGTCACATACTGACCTTGCTATATTTGTTCTGGGCATGTAAGCATTAATGGTCATGAAAGGGTTAAAAAATTGCAATCTTTAAATTGGAACTCCAGGCAAATCGAATCTTATTCCTTGCAGTGTGGCTACCCCCTTTTTCTAGAGTAGGGGTGCTCACAATTTGTCATCTGGAGATCTACTTTTCAAATGACGAGCTCAGTGAGATCTACCAGCGAAAAAACACCTTTATTTAAAAAACAAGCACATTAAAATTGTTACTGGGACTACTGGCCCGCTCTCTCCCCTGTATCTCTCTCTCTCCTCTCTCTGCTGCCTCTCTCTGGGCCGGTTCACATCACAAAGTCTGCGTTCCAGAGCGTTTAGCCTCTGAAACCCACTGGAACGCAAGCCGGCCATCTCCCTGCATTCAGGGCCAGGTGGGGGCGTGGCGGTGCATTGAAGTCAATGGCACCGCAGCCAAGCCCCCACCCGCAGTGCGATCACCCGGAACACAGGCACAAGAGTGTCTGGGTCTTGTCCAGTATGATCTGCAAAAATGCTGCAAGCACTATTTTTGCAGATTGCACTGGAACGGAAAGCAGGCACTAAAGTGCCTGCATTCCGGGTGAGAGCGATTACACTGCGGGCAGGGGGCGTGGCTGCAGTGCCATTGACTTCAATGCACCTCCACACCCCCTCCCGACCCTGAATGCAGGGAGCCGGCCGGCTTGTGTTCCAGAGGCTGAGGGCTCTGGAACGGAGACTTTGTGGTGTGAACCGGCCCTCTCTCTTGGCTCTTCTCTCTCTCCCCTGTTTCTCTCTTCTCTCTCTCCCCTGTTTCTCTCTGCTGTCTCTTCTCTCTCTCCCCTGTTTCTCTCTGCTGTCTCTTCTCTCTCTCCCCTGTTTCTCTCTGCTGTCTCTTCTCTCTCTCCCCTGTTTCTCTCTGCTGTCTCTTCTCTCTCGGCGGTCTCTTCTCTCTCTATCTCTGCTGTCTCTTCTTACCTGCTTCCCAGGTCTCCTCTTGTGTGCCGACCTGTCCTCCCGCGTTTCTCGTGTGGCCGAATGCTGCACACGGGGAGAGGTGTTCCGCCTCTTCCCGTCTGTCACATCTGACAGATTCAGCCACACTAGCACTGCAGGAGGAAGCTCAGGTAAGTGAGCTGATCGCGATCTATCAGTGTTCGCTTTGCGATCGACTGGTAGATCGCGATCGACCTAATGGGCACCCCTGTTCTAGAGAGCTAAAAAAAAAGTTATGCTCACCCGAACCATGATCCCAGGTTGCTGTTAGACTAGCCCTTTTAGCCTCGCTCCCTCTCTACTTCAGCAATCTAAGGTCCTGTGAGTCATCACGTTCTATACAGGAGGACGCCTAGGGACATACCATCAATAGGGAGATAGGCTGAAGAGACTGGTCTAGGAGCCAGCCAGATTTGTAGTTTGGGTGAGTGTAACTTTGTTATTTTAGCTCTCAAACAACACACAGATCTCTAAGCAAATACAAACTTAATACATGCAGTACCGGGGTAGCCCCACTGCAAGGGTTAAGATTTTATTTGCTTAGAGTTCTGCATGAAAACTGAAAACTACTCATGCTAAATGTACAGCTTTGTGTTTTTGTTAACTTCTTTTTGTTTAATAGGTGCGACTGTCATTATACAACAGCTCAGGTTTATTACTTTGTAGCAGACCAATCTCTAAAATCCCGTAATGTGCTCTGTTTTTCAGAAGGAGCTGTGTGGGTTCAGAGCTGGTGGATTGGCTCCTGCAGAACTGTCAATTTGTCCAGTGCAGATACACAGCCGCAGGCATCTGGCAGATCTTACTGAAGCTCGGAATTCTCCTTTCAGGTCTGTTTAACTGAAAACTTTTTGTGACTGCAGAGCACTCATATTCCATGTGCGAGGGCAAACAGTGCAGCAATCTTCTCCTGAAAAACATCCAGCTGTTCTAAAGAGTTACTGACGTGAAAATAATTATATGGACTGCTGTGTTACTTCCATCCCCTGATTGCACGGTAGCTGTGCCTCTGGGGGAAAGAATTCCACAACTTGATAGCATACTCTAAACTCTTCATGTACTTGGTAGCTGTGCATGCATCATTTTTATGTAGATGCTATTAGAGTCATAACTGTTTTTTTATGCATTCCACTGTTAATCCGTCCTAGAGTATGCCTGTACCAGCATATTTCCTTCACAGATATCTTATTTTTTAGTATTTTAATATAGGATTATGTATGATTAATTTAATAAGTCTATGCTAAGAGCAACAACAATGCACTACATGCCTAAACCCATATTAACTAATCACATACTGTGTATTGAACCATCCGTCTCTTCATCTTACTGACTGACAACACAGTTTACATCCTACTTCTGATTATAGATTGGTAACTGACCTTTTTGCCTGGTTCTGACCCACTCAGTTATATCATGCGGAGGGAAAACAAGGGTCCTATAACAACAAATGTTCATATTATGCCTCATGGTTCTGACAGCTAGTGCCTTTGTGATGGCATTAATATTAGTATTTTTCACAGACAGCTGTGTCAGCAAATTATTAATACCAAGAAAATAAAACACAAGTGTACACTCGACCATCTACTACAAGCTGTTATTTCACATGGTTTGCTGTCGAGAGTAAGGAACTCGGTTTTAAATATTTCCTGTTAGATGCTCAGTATAAATTCACATATTTTGTACATAACTGCAACCCATCACACAAGAAATGTTTTAAAATATGAAAGCAATCACACTTCTAGAATGTGTTATGTTGCTGTGTGTTACATTCTCGTGACTCCCATTTTAATGTAGAGAGATAAGGTTTGATAACACGCTGACAGTTTCCTATCTCCGTTATGCTTATAGAATTTTTTCTTTTCACACCTGCGAAGTAAACTAATTTTTCATAAACATTTTTGTTTTCAAAATATGTGCATTAGAGTGTTATGTTTGCAATAATAATTTATGATTGGTTTTACAATTAAATATTTTCAATTTTAAAAAGGAGCTGTACTGAAATGTTAACATTCTTGCTGGGAAGGATGAGTAAAGACCGTTAGGAGGGCTTTTCCTGGAGAAAATACTACTGTGGAAAGTATTACCTTTGGGTCCAGCCTTGTGTAAAAGATTAGTCTCCATGATCACTGCTTAAAGAAGAACCCCATGAATTGTTTTTTTTAACCCCTGCAGTGGGGCTTCCCTCACACTGAAAGGGTTAAGTCCTCGTTTCTGTCTAGGTGGTAAAATAACAAACATATACTCACCCGAAGCTCCCAGGCGACCAGCTGTCAAAGCACTCCCTGCAACATTGTATTCTTCCTCAGCACCCTTATGTCTATACACTGATGATTTACAGGACTTTAGACCGCTGCAGAGGAGGGGGAGAGAAATGAGAAGGACCGGTCAAAGAAGAAGCTGGCTTGGAGCTTTGGGTGAGTATATCTTTGTTTTTTTTAAACTAGACACAAATGAGCAGTTAACTCTTGCAGTGGGTAGCCCCACTGCAAGGGTTAATAATAAAAAAAAATCCTGGAGTTCTTCTTTAGGGCCCATTCACACCACATCCAGATCATCTCCAGACGAGACCAGATGGTTTCCAAAATGCATCCTAATGTATCCCTATGCTATTTCTGGCCTCTATTTACACCAGGCAGTCCGTTCCAGACCAGACCAGACCAGACCAGAAAAATACTGCATGTCTCATTTTGCCTGGTCTGGAATGCACTGGAACTGCGGGCTGGTTGACACCATTTTTCGGACCAGATCTGGTCCAGAAAATGGTGTGAACCTGCCTTTTAGAGCAGATCTAAACCCATCAATTTAACTGTCAAGCTAGAAATGGTATTCAATTCTTTTAATTGATTCAATTAAATGGTATTCAATTCTTAATCAAACATACCAGTGTTGTTTTCTGCAGTGTTTTAAATAATATTATGCCTACTAGGATATGTACATTGTATGCTACATTCAAGGCAAGTTGCTGGTAAAAACTGTCATGGTTGCCAATGTGCTTTTGTCAGCTCTCAACCGAACGTTCAAGCCCGTAAATGGCTGGTGTCACAGCTGATCAAGTTGAGGCTAATAGGCGGATAAGGTTATGCTTTAAGGATTGGCCAGTCTAACCCCTATTAGTCTCCTTCGCCACAGATCACAAGACCTAGTGCCTAGGCTTTCTCATATTTTGCCAGCACCATGGAGTGTCTGGAGCATGATTTTACCTTGGAAACAAAGGCATTTCAGCCTGTTACTCTATTATTATTGTTATTGTTATTATTATTATAATTCAGGATTTATATAGCACTACCAGTTCATGTAGCACTTTACATTATAAGGAAGAGATTACAGTTACAATACAATTTAAAACAAGATGGCTATATTTATCTATACCAACAAAACTGCTAATGAAGCTATATTTATGTATATGTCCACTCCAAAACCTGTACGATAAACAAGCTTATGACCACATAATAAGTGTACAGTTTGGGCTTACAAGTAAAGTAGTAAAAGCAGCAAAGTACCTACAGTATAGCAGCCAATCGGATTTAACTTTACTGTGGTCAGTAAAAAATAGGTTGCTTGAGTAGATGCTATAGTTAGGTACGTGGTATAGACCACCATAAGATTTTTAGAAGTGATGTGACTAATTAGTGCTTTTCTTCCAGTAATCAGTGTGAAAGATTACAGGAAATTGGTGGTCTTGGCTAAAGAACGCTTCTGGCTTGCTGGAAAATGTGCAGTACTCAAGAGTAAAGTGAATGCGGAAAAATAGGAGAAAAAGCTGTAGTCTGTAGTAGAGCCGACATTCATTGATTTATGCCAACACACAGCACTATTTAATAAAAGATCTTCATGTGTATGGTCTTCTATAGTTTCATGTTTCTTTGGTTAGGGAACTATGAAATGAAAGTTTTACCCTATGTCACATTCATTCTACAGCAATACAAAAGAAAAACAATGGCAAGAGATGATATTTATGCCCTGCAGGTCAGTTAGGAAAGCTCATTCCCTCTGTAAACCATTCCATTTTGGAATCTTCTGATGTCATAAGATCAAAATCAATAGTCCAGAATCTTACTCATTTTCTGTCATTTTCCAGGCTTTGCTTCCTTGTTCATTTTGGGCTGTGTACCACAGTTGGTAGTTGCTAGTTTTTCTTATTTTGACACATCACTTCTCTGTTTCTCGTTTTGCTCACACAGGCTCTAAAGCAGATTCCTAACACCCGCTAAGCAGCATCCTCATTTTGGGAGTAAAAGGATTTGGTCAAACGGTTGAATACACACCAGAACTTAGAAAAGCAGTTTCTATTTTGTGCTGCCTGAATGTTGTCTGCTCATTGACTTTTATTCCTCTCTCTGGAAGGCCTCCCTGCCGGGACATTCGTTGAAGGGGAAGACAACATCAAGGAGTTAGTGGATGTGTTTCTGCCTGTAGTGCCTGTTGAAACAACACCTTCCACCATAGTTATTTCTTGGATAGTGGTATCTAAAGCGAATCTAAACATAGAGTTAATGTATTGCAGCTTACCAGTCATAAGATGTGGTGGCTGCATTCATTAAAAAATATTGGCAAACCGTGCTATGTGCCAGGATTGGTGCACGAGTATTGTTTCCTCCCAGCGCACACCAGTGGCCGTGCGTTTTAGCGTGGCTAGCTGGTATGAGCCAGTCACAAGGCTGAAATAGTCATAGATTTTTTTTAGAATATTTCTAAAAAAGTACATGAATACATGTCAGGACAGGTAATATTTAAAATGAATGTCATATAATGGGGCACAATATTTTCAAATGCAGCTGTCTTCCTGTTCAGTAATTCTATGGAATAAACTGCTGACCGCCATTAGGGTAATCCTTTTTTGTCTAACATTCTCTTTTCTTTTTCAAACAGTTGACAAACAGCATTGCTTCCAAGATGGGTTTGTTTTCTACCAGTTTTCTTCTGATGAGTGTACTGATACTGTCTGTGAATTTGGAAGAGACAGAGGGTGGCAGATGGGGGTTCGGCTCTTAAAACAGCTTGCACCACTTGCCCCACTGACCTCGAATATCTGTGATGTGTAAGTATTTTCTTCCTTATCAACAATCTGCCAAATGTTCAAAGTGACTAGACACACAATATAACTACTAGCATATCTTGTTACATTGCACTTGTTATAACAATAAATAGACAGAAATAGGAAGTCAAACTGAAATATAATATCAATCATGTAATACCTTTATGTAATCTAGATTTTATAACAGAAAGGTAATTACAGTGTTTAGAATAATGGAAATATATCCCTATATTAATATGCAAGAAATTGAATATATATATTTTTTAAGGACAATCTACAAAACTAACAAAAAGAGAAAAAAAGTTTTGGCCTAAAATATCTGTTACCCTAAAAATTCCTATCACATTTATGTTTTCATTTTTTCATGCTGTGGTTAGCCTGTTCTTTATTGTGATCTTCATTTCACTGATCCCTCAGATCCCCAGTTCCTGTTTCCTTCTGACCACACAAATCCTTGCTGACTAGATAACTTTGTGCATCTATTATTTCTGCTTGGAGAGACAGGATGCCATGTCCATGCATTGCTTTCCAGTATCTCCGGTAGTCTGTTTGGCTGCACGCCTTGCCATACCCCCTGTGCATTCATGTTGTGTTGATTGACAGCGGGTCCCACCAGGAGCCTCGCTGTCAATAGAGCAGCTGCACACAGCAGAAGAAGCCTAGATTCATTAGGAGTTCACCACCGCCCTTGGACCTTGGGACACAGAGAGGATAGAGCTATCTTGTGACAATAACTAAATGAAGCTGCCGTGGTTGTTGTTATGATTTTTTTAGGCTAAGGGTTCACAGGTTCACAACTACTTTAACCAGTTGACATCCGCGGTGTTAAACCCCCTTCCCATCCAGAACTTTAAGTTAGAACTATTCTACCAGTGTTCTCACATCTCCCTTTGACACGTGTTATGCCTTATAGCATGATGTCCCGATAGAATTTTGAGTTCGGAGTTGGGAGCAGCAGGAATTGAAGGGGACAAGGAGCCCATAAAAGAATCAACTAATCGGATCAACTAATCGTTGACAACGATCCTCATTATCGATTAGTTTTTGCAGCCCTAGTGATGTCACCACTTGACTTCCTCCCGTCTATGTTACTAAAATGTCCATACATCGATACGAACATGGACAGGGGGAGGAGTCTGCAGGAGTCAGAGCACTGCACCTGAAATCCACTGACTGTGGTCACATTGCTTTATTGGCTCCTATGCAAAAAAATTAGAAATGCACACTTTTTTTCTTTTATGAAGATGTGAGCAATTATCTTTTTCATTGTGTCATTTCCCTTTAAAGACTCTTCAGTTTTGCACCCTAAGCACACTACCTATGAGAGCATAAAAGAAAAGCTGTTTTCATTTTCTAACTTCAGAATTTAGTTTCTCCAGACAGAACTATTTGCATTGTAATGTTTGTCTTTAAGCATCCTTTTTTTGCATAGGTTGCCTGATATATGTGACAGTTAATGTATAAATAAATGTATATATAATACATTTTTACAAAATTATGTTGGAGGAGTGTTAAAGGATTTGTCTGTTACTTTAACATGAGAGCGTATTATAGAGGATCATCTTTGCACCAAGCAATTGTCACTTCTGCTCATCCTCCTTCTGGAAGAAGCCAAGTAGGTGATGCCAGTTGATGGCATAGTACAGTGAATGATATCACCAGGGAGGAAGCACATCGTTAATATGCAACAACAAGTGAGGAATGGAACATTCCTTTTAACGGCTATAAATTGATAGGCGGAGGAAATGAATTAGCATGAAGTAAGAGGTTTTTATCAAGATGATACACTCCCTTTCAAAGCATCATGGTAATAAATTCAGCCATTCTGTCAAGCGAATCTGTAAATGTGAAAGCGTGTAAACCAAGGCCGGATCTAACAGCAGTAAAGTGTCTGCAGTAGATCACATTAACGTCAAAGATGTGAGTACATTAAATTGACTATGTGGATGTTATTTGGCTCATGTGGAAAGAAAACTGCAGTAAAAACAAATCGGGATGCCTGTGGAAGGAGCATGCTGTTAGCTATCTCTCTGATGACTGGCAGATTATACATACATTAGAATCAGTGAGTCTTCTGCAGAGGCAGGCTAGCACAATATGGAGACAGGTTGACTGAATGCTGCATGATTTTATGGACAGCTCAGGCTTCCTGAATGACGCTTCAGCTTCAGATTTCCTGTCTAGCAGGATTCTGCTAAAGCCAGAACCTGTGCTCATCTGTTTGCAAACAATATATGTCTCCTGTCATGTTTGTTTTTAAACATTGCACAGCCATATGGCACAGATTCAGCAGATGTTTGTTTGTGATGTACACATTACATTTAGGTAGTCTAAACATCAAGTTGTTAAGACTAGACCATATGTATTAATATTCTGTATACATGTGATTTCTGTGCAGAGTGTCATTGCTTGTATATATGGATATTCAACGAAGACATGTGATGTGTACATTAGGTGGGCCATTTTCCATCAAAAAACCTAATACAATTAGTGACTATATAATGTAACACTTGGGGAAAAAAACTATCTGCTGCATTGTGCTGTATAATCAGTTTTGTATTGGCAAGAAGCTGGATAGGTCATGTGATCTGTCATCAGCTGCCACCTGGAATGATTTATGCAATCTCTCTTCACTCTTTGTCACTTCTGACATATGTTGTTCAGCAATCAATTTCATGCATATTCTCCAATTTTATCATGCACTTTATTTTCCAAGAATGGTTATTTGTTGAAACTAACATGTTTCATGCGAGACATATTGATACCCCCCCCCGGCCAACTGTTTTGTGCACCTCTCCTACCTGACTGGCTAGTCTTGTATCACACTAACAAGATCAGACTTCATAGCCATGCATATTGAGATGGGGCAGAGAAGATGAAAGAAACAATGTGCCTATTATGTACCTAAACCAGGCGGCTAGAAGTGTATTGCAAACTGTCTCCCTACTCCGCTGACAGATTGATTCAAGGTTTACAGACCCAACTGTAGGTACATAGTCCTCAATTCCATTCACAGAAATGCACAAACTGTGTAAGGGAGGAACAGTGAGAACCTACGTGGGGAGACCGGCAAGCACAGAGGCAGTATTGAACCTTAAAATTTTACTGTAAGCAAGATAATGTGCAGGGGGCAAGTCATGTCCTCTTTTGGCTATGTAGAAATCTTTCCTCGTTTTCATAATAGCAGTTGACAGGGAAGCCTACAGTGTCCTTTGTCTGTGTACCATTGGGGGAATTTTTCTTCACTTCCTGCCCCAAAGATGCAACATGATGTTAGAGGAAATTTCCTATTGTTAGAAGATTTCCCCTCTTTGACAATTGTCCGCAGAACAGGCGTCCTAATTGGAAGATTTCCTTATTATCCCTTGTTCTGGGCACAACTCTCACTTTCTTTCTTGGTGACAGTGGCCCTCAGTACAAATCGAGGGCTAAATCTCCCCAAGGGGGACATAGACGGCAACAAAAATGTCACAGATGCACTGACACTTCCCTTCCGACTAAAAACTAATAATAAAGGTTTTGCATAGCGATAACATATTCAATATATAAAGCCACTTTAAGTGACCCTGCTGGCTGACTGCTGAATTTTAGAAAGGCACCCTTAGGCCACTTCTTATTGTCTGTTCTATAGCCCCTATTAAAAGTATATAGTACATAGGTTTGAAAGAAATATGTTCTTTGTTTTTATACTTGTGTTCCTACAGAACAGAGTAATGGGTTGAGACGATAAAGATTGAGCATCCTGCCACCTCTTGGAACCTGTGGCACCAGTCTACGTGGCTTTTCCACTTGTAGTGCTAGCCTAAATTCACAGAGCCAATGCTCCCAGTGTCGGTATAATAGTATTGCCCACAACAAATGGTGGCCAAATGCCCAGTGTCTTCCTACACATAAAAAGAACAGACTTTTCTACATCTGCAGCAAAGGAGTTTCCTACAGATATAAACTCTGAAATGTAATTTTTAGGTCAAGGGGGTTTTAAAGCTTTCACTTTTTTTGTGTATTTTGTCATGTTTGCCTACGTACTTACTTAAACATTGAACAATACACATTTTGTGTAATATGACTCTTCTTCTTTTCACAGGTCTACTGATAAGTTAGAAAATGGGACTGATGCAAATAACAGAGTTCTGCAAATACAAGCACTTGCCCGTCTCACTTCTGCAGTAAGTTAACAAAGTAAATGTGTAAATACATGTATATTGCCTTCTATATAAACTAAAATACCACCAATTTTGGCAGAATCTTTGCCACACCGCCTATTTATTGCACAATAGAACTATTGCCAAAATATATGTAATTATGTTCATCTACATTAAAGCCCCACCACACTCTTTGCACAGGAGGTGACACAACTACCCAGAACCTGTAGTACAGCATATTCCTGTGAAACCTTTCCTCGTCTAGCCTGTCCACAGGACAACTAGTGAGCATAACCACACTGGTGAATACCCACCTTGTACTATATCACAATTTCTAATCCCTCTTAAACACCCCCCTCTCCAGTCCACAGCGCCTTTCTTTCTCTCTCCCTTGACCAGAAGTTTATAAGTTGTATTGTTCATATATGGAATCTCGAGTTACAAAAGTGAGAAATATCTTTACTGATTTGACTACTGCATTTGGTAATCTGCTGCTAAATGTTTTTTGTAAAGTGTAAATGGCACTGCTTCCACGTCCTCCCCGAATACCCCTTTGCCACTGGTTGTGTCCACCAAGATATCTTGGACTGTACCATGACGGTGTGATGTAATGTGGTTATTTGACATACTCCAGCAGAAAAGCACATTATACTACCCACAGATTTCATCCAGCTCACAGCACTGCTAGGGACACTTCCACAAATACACCCCACTGTAAGGAGATAGTGCTAGGAATGCTGGGAGATGTCGTTTGGAGATTTACTTCTGGTGCTTCCGGATACCACAGGGAAGTGCTAGATAACTCCAGCTTTTATACCCTACCAACTCAGATGGCAGGAGCTCTTTGCTGCTGCAAATACTGTTTCTATTGAACACTTTTTATTCTTTTACATTAAAGCACATATACAGAATACGATAAGATGTTTTGATAAGGTGTGTACATTTATGTGTCTTGAAAACAAGAATATACAATATATAGTTGTGCAACATGTAAAAAAAAAACCTATGTTAAGTGGAAAGTAATAATACCTCCAGTTGTAGGAATAACAGCAATATATTTTACTCTATGTGCCAAGTACAAAGCAAACGCAGTGGAGTAATTTACTAAAGGCATAGAGACTTTTAGAAACGTGAATGTTGGTGAATATGGTGAAGCTGTCTTCACGTTAATACCTTATAATACATGTTCAAGGTTAATAAAAAAACAGGATTTTTCAAGCCCATGATTGGGTATTTAAAGTGAACACTTTAACCACCTTATGCATTAAAGCAACCCTGTCCCTAATGGCACCAAAATAAGCTCAACCAAGTCTTTAATGGGGGATAGTAATTAAGCAAATTAGCTACATAATTAGTCACAAATCAGGCTGCCGCTTTAGCAAAGTGTCTTTGACAGGTTTATTGTCCTGTGTGTCTGCTTTCCAGGGCTGCCAAGTGCAACATTTTGCAAAGTTCTGAAACAGATTTCCACAACAGTTGCATAATTAAGAAGTGGTCGGGGTCAGGTTTTAATCTGTCGCAGAGCTACTTTAGTGCCATGATGAAGGAATTTATGACAAATTGTCTCACTGCTTTGCCACACAGAATTGATAAATATCCCTCAATGTATTCTTAACTTTCTGGCAGCCTATGTCTTTGGGTGTATTTAATATCTGGTCTTCAACTGCATGTTGTGGTTCCTTTCCTCAGCTTCTACATCACTACCATACATAGCAGAAACCATGTCTTTGATTTATTTGATAGATCCGTAAGTGTCAGAAGTGGTGGCCAGTGGTCTGCAACACAGAGTTTTAAGAGACGGCCATCAGAAATCTTAGATAAATGTCATCTCCCTTCACAGACTAAGGGCCGGTTCACACCACAAACTCCGTGTTCCAGTGCATTTGGCCTGGAACGCACTGGAATGCAAGCTGGGCGCCTCCTTGTGTTCAGAGGCGGGTGGGGGTGTGTCGGTGCTTTGAGGTCAATGGCACCGCAGCCATGCTTCTCGTCCGCAGTGTGATCGCCCGGAATGCAGGCACATTAGTGCTTGCGTTCTGGTCCAGTGCGATCTGCAAAAATAGTGCTTGCAGTGTTCCGGGTCCGGGCGATTGCACTGTGGGCGGGGGGCATGGCTGCGGTGCCAATTACGTCAATGCACCGCCACGCCCCCTCCCATCCCTGAACGTAGTGGGCCGGCTGGCTAACGTTCTAGTGCGTTCCAGAGGTCGAACGGACTGGAACGTGGACTTTGTGGTGTGAACCGGCCCTTAGCGTAGATTACTTTGGTGCAGTTAGTCAATGGGTCATTTTAACATTCACTTTGCTAAGTGAACGGGCTCTACTTTAGTTAACCAACCCTATTATATTACTAAGGGCCATTTCAAATTTTTGTCTGTGAAGGTTCTCATTCATCCAGGTCACATGGTATATCTGTCAAAAATAAATCAAGGCAACTGGACTTGCTGTATTTCTCTTGAAGACGTTTCACTTGTCATCCAACCAGCTTTCTCAACACCTCCTAGCTCCAATAATGCAATCAACACCTGGTTGCAGCTAACAGATTATGTGGATTGAAGCAACATTCACCATATTTATTCCCAGATAATTTTTGAACAAGTAATTCTGAAATGAGAAAGCTGGTTGGATGACCAGTGAAACGTCTTCAAGAAAAATACAGCAAGTCCAGTTGCCTTGACTTATTTTTTACATATATTTTACATCTTTGCACATTCAGTAATGAGCACTTAGAAGTCTTGTTTTTGCATACATTTTCAAATGAGTTAAGGTGATGCACAGTTTAATGTATGTTTGTTCAATGCTTTCCATGTGTTTTTGTGAATAACTGCATTAAAAGGTTACAAAGCCTTGATCAGTCAATAAAAATGCATGGTATCACGCTGTACATTATTATGCACTTCCTTTTTGTGCAATGGGCCTCCTTAACATGGGTTACTGTAGAAAAGTTAGTGCAGGGACTTTTTTTCTTATCACTGTAATGAACAACATCAATTTATTTTCACTTCTGCAGTAAGTAGAGTAGTGACTATATTTATTGTAGCATATTATGTTGGGATTTTTTTTAAACAGCCAAGTATCCATAATAACTGGTAAGGTTACCAATCTGTCAACAAACACTATTTCCATCCAGTTTTTCTACTCTTTTGTCACTTAGCTGGCTGCAAGTGACATATTTTAGGTGGAGTCCTACACTTTTAGAACTCTTAGTGATAGCTTGCAATCAGTCATTGCTTTTTTGATCATTGACATGTTAGGATTACTTTATGTAATATACATTGTGAATATGTAACTCATAATTTGATCAATTGTACTGATAAGAATTACATTAATTCCCTAAGTGCTTGGTAAGCAGGAAGAGAGAACAGATGAGGTAGAATTAAAGTCTATGTAACTTCTTTTTTGACTTGCTGGCAAGCTTGGTTCCTGTTTGCATTTGTCATATTTGAATAGACACACCTTCCTTATTTTGTGGCCCTTTTCCTAGTGTGCTATTAGCACTTCCATTGTTCTTGACAGTCTGGAACCTATTTGCCAGTGAAATGAGCAGTCTCCCGTCGTTTACTCATGGTTTGTAAATCCACAGAGTCGCCTGAGGAGACAGCAGTGACTTTGGCTCATTATGGCACTCATTGACAGACATCATTAAAATAATATGTCTGCACTGTACAACTGAGAGACTTTGTTTTGTCTTGTAAGATTTTAGGCAGATCTGTGATTGGTAAAACAGCGCTTGTCAAAACACGGCCCGGCCAGCTCAGTGAATCCATCCACTCTTGAAATAATTGGTCACAAATGGGTAGCTAACTGACAAATCTAATCATATTAACCAAGAGAACATGGCCTGTCTTGGCCAAATGGGATATGCCTGAACAAATACGCTCATATTTTGTATTCATTGCTCTGTAACTTTTTTTTAAAAAGCCATCCGATACTTATAATGAAAGCTTTTAGTGTTAAAGAGGGAATATATATTGCATTGTATTTATAACCTGGTTGATGTTTTGAAGGGCTGTACAAGAAAGATTTTCTGCTTGGAACGGTACTGCACTTTTGTCGTAAAGCAAAACTAAACAGAAGATCCAAAATTCAATATGTTGCCGTTTACTAGTCATTAAATGTAGTGGCAGCATTTGTTTTCTTTTTTAGGCCCCATTCACACCACATCCAGATCATCTCCAGACCAGATTGTTTCTGGACCCAAAATGCATCCTAATGTAACCCTGTGCTATTTCTGGCCTCTGTTCACACCAGCGCAGACCAGAAAAATACTGCATGTCTCCAGTGGCGTCACAATGACAGTGATTTTGGTGTCACCCCCCTCTGAAAAGTCGGGCGCTCAGTCATGGACCGAACCCCCGACAGTTTTAGGAGAGAGAGGAGGGGAACCGACGGCATAGCTTATCCCGCCCGGTGACTGTCCCCTCCTCTCTCTGCCGGCGTCCATCACCAAGATGGCCGCCGGCAGGGATCAGAAGATCGCTGCGCGCGCGCGATGTCGCCTCGGCGAGTGGGCGGGGTGACACACGGTAACCGATACGGTTGTCACCCAGCCTCGGGATGCCCCTGCATGTCTCATTTTGTCTGGTCTGAATGCACTGGAACTGAGGGCAGGTTCAAACCATTTTCAGGACCAGATCTGGAAGCTGCCTGGCGAGTCATTACCTGCCCCCTGGCTGTCCTGATTGGCCAGAAAGTTGTCTCCATGATCCCTCATCACCTAGTAAAGAGGGAGCACGGAGCCGGCTTCCTGGGCCAATCAGGGAGCTGGGCGCCATGTAATGACTCGCCACCCGGCTTCCTACAACCGCATCCTTATTGGCCAGAAAGACGGCTTCTTGCTTCCTCGTCATCTGGTGAGGAGGGAGCATGGAGATGGCTACCCGGGTAATCGGTAAGCCGGGTGGCAAGTCATTACACTCCGTCCGGCTTCCATAGGACTTCTGGTATCGGTATTTGGTATCGGCGAGTACCAGAAAAAAAATATCGGTACTCGATACTGAAAAAAATGGTCTCAGTGCATTACTAATTTAGATGTTGCGTTTCATGTAGTATAACCCTTCTTTTAGTTAAATAGTATATTTTGTTTATTGGTCTGATGTATGGACCTCAAAAAGAGGGACAACTGAGGAGGAAAGTGGGACACATGTTGTGGTGCAAAACAGGACAGGAGCCCAACTACCAAAAAGGACGTAGATAGGCTTGTAAAGTACAGATTGTTAATGGATCTTTGTGTGTGAAAAATACGTATATATAACACTGTTAGTAGTAGACAAAGGGACTTACGGTTCGAGGCTCCCCCGTGGTCTGTGTGGCGTCCTCCTTTGACAGGTCTAGGGTCGCAAGAGTGTCCCCGGTGGTTCGACGGGCTGATCACTTGGGGGTGCGCATCCGTATGGCCGCCCACGAACTCGGCTGGCCGGGCCGAGCCGCGTCGGTCAAAAACGGAAAGAATAATGTTGTGGTGCATTGAGGGTCAGGTGCATTGTTTACAGCTATATGCATGTTGGGGTTCCATTAGAAACGAACAGGAGCACCCTAAAACACATGCATGTGTCCAATGTACATCAACGTATTCTATTTGCCATTGGAGTGCCGGTGTCCATATTCATATCAATGTACATCAAGACACACAAATACAAATTAATCTGGCCTGAGTGAAGTGAACTTGTTTGAGGAAAAGATGATAATTGTAACCAATAACAGTATAAAGCCTGATTTTAAGCTGGAGTTTTTTGGACTTGTAATAATGCATCTACAGTGTTACTGTGTTGTAAGAAGGGTTGGCGGAGCTGCCAAGGCACAGTGAGCATTATACAATAAGGTTTCCTCATTCATAATTGAAATATAAAAGTTGTTCCTGATTTAATTGGGAAATTGTGCAAGCGCCAATGCTGTTCACTTTATTGTCATTGCGAATGAAAACAAACAGACTGTGATAAGTGATTAGCCCACACACTGCACATTATCCAATAACAATTAAGCAGGTAAATGATTTCCTATTAAATCCACAAGCCTGCGACGGATTACTCTTTTAGGAAGGAAGTCATTCACAGCAGGCAGGCGGCACAGTGCCTTGGCCAGGAGACACTGCAGTGCATTTGAAGACTAGTTTAAAGCAAGATGCCGTTGTTTCCTGAGGCAACTAGATACCCCCTGACATTATTTTAGCTCAGCTTAGAAAGCGAAAGCCGACGACTGATCGATAGTTCAGACAATACCACAAATTTTACATTTACTAGAGCAACATGTTGTTTTCCTGCGTGTTTTTCTACTGCAGGTTTAAAAATAAAACTCTAACTCTCTCTGTCTCTCTCTCTGTCTCTCTCTCTCTCTCTCTCTCTCTCTCTCTCTGTCTTTCTCTCTCTCTCTCTCTCTCTCTGTCTTTCTCTGTCTCTCTCTCTCTCTCTCTGTCTTTCTCTGTCTCTCTCTCTCTCTGTCTGTCTTTCTCTGTCTCTCTCTCTGCCTTTCTCTGTCTCTCTCTCTGTCTTTCTCTGTCTCTCTCTCTCTGTCTTTTTAGTCATTTACATTGTGCTGCTGCTTTACAGAAAAAATTACCTATTTATATCATCCTCTTCCTACACACACCAGAGCACCAGGATGGACATCTAGTAAAATATGCAGATAGTATTCTTGGTAAGAGTCAAACCCTAAACTTTGGTACTGCAATGGAGGAGTGATTGTTTGCTACCACTAAGCCTCTAAGCAGCAGCTCAGTGTTCTTTCTTTAGACACTTTTATGCACGAATCCCAATATGATTGGAAATAGGCAACACAGACATGACCTACAATGTTATTTTGCCGTGATGGCATGTGAAAAGTCAAGAGCACACACAAAAAAATTATAACATGTTCATGTACTAGCTGTATGATTGGCACTGCATGGTGCAGTGATAAGGAAGAAAATGATAATTTGCTTTGCAGTTTGTGTATTCTTAGGGTATTGCAGGCTCAGTTAATGTATGTGCAAAGGTGTAGTGAAGTCTGTCTTGCTTAAATCAAATGCAGGAGACAGATGCTAATATACTGACTTTTCCTGTGCAAGTCTGCCCTCTGCTGGTGGAAACTAATTAATGCTTTGTGTTTAAAAACTGTTAAAATGTATCAGTTTTGTTACCTTTTAGCTACCTAAAATTTAATAATCCATTTTGCTTCTTCTAAATTTGCAGTTTTTCAATACACTCCATTAAAGCGTATGCAAGCCTTGCAGGCTAAGTTTTATTTTCATACCATGTTTCATGTTACACCATATTTAGAATGTAACATGGAATACATCCCCAGTCTCACACCCACACTTATGTGGAGCGTGGGGCAGGGGCGTCCCGAGGCTGGGTGTCACCCGGAGCAGAGGCCGGGTGTCACTCGGAGCAGAGCCCAAGTGACACCCTGCAGTGACTTTATCGCGCACGTGCATGACGTCACCACACGTGTGTGCGATGACGTCTTTGCGCATGCGCGGTCATCTAATTGACGCCTGCCGGTAGCCATCTTGGTGGTGGACCCTGTCAGAGAGAGGAGGGGACGTTCGCCCGGCAGGATGAGGTATGCTGCCGGGTCCCCTCCTCTCGCCTGACACTGTTGGGCTCTCGGCCCGATTCCAATTTTTAAATTGAAGCAGCTGCCTGAGGTCCCGCGCTTGCTGGGGACCTTGGCAGCTTTTCTTCCTGTGAACCAAACGGTGCCTGTTAACAGCACCGGCCTACACATCTCCTTCTTACTAGGGAACCACGCGTCACTGCTTAAAGCGCTTCTGCCACCCGCAAGACCCTGCGGACCCCACCTGAGACCCCCCACAGCCCTCCTTAGACCCCCCACAGCCCTCCTTAGACCCCCCACAGCCCTCTTGAGACCCTCCACATCCCTCTTGAGACCCTCCACATCCCTCTTGAGACCCTCCACATGCCTCTTGAGACCCTCCACATCCCTCTTGAGACCCTCCACATCCCTCCTGAAACCCTGGTGAAATCAGGCCAGATGAAACTGTTTGCCTGTGTTTTATTATTATTATATTCTTCTTTTTTTTGGCGTTGGGTTGTAATCAGTAAACTTTGGAACATGTAAACTTCAACAGTTTTAATAAAGTTGTTTACATACAACAGTGCAGTCTGTTGAAAATACGTAATTTGTAGGCACTGTTCTCCTCCCCTTCCGGTCCCAGAATACATCAGTCAAATGTATTTTAACACTTTTAGCGTTAATTCTATGATTCTTATAAAAATATCTCTTGAGGGGTAAAAATTACGCTTCAGTTGTTAAAATAACGTTGAACACATGAAAATAACTCCCTAAAGTTGGTCATACACCCATCAATTTTCATTCATAATTTTTCTTTGCTGCCAAGAGCCCTCTTTCGATTTTAGCTCAAATACCCCATTATGCACAGTCCAATGTCAACTTCGAAAACCGTACGTTAGCAATACTAACTCACCGAATTTCGTCAATCGACAGAACTGATTTTCGTTTGCACATCTGCAATGTTCTTGTTAAAGTTGTTCTTTATTTTTTTCGTACAAAAACGGCACTAATCCATCGATATTCGTTCAATTTGAAAAAGGTTTTCCAGCCTCACCCTTCGAGAAAATGTAGCCAGGAGTACAGTAAAAAAAAATATTATTGGGTTCCCATCAACTGATCGATTATCGTACGAAAGACCATTCTTGGACGATTTACAAACGATAATCGATAGGTGTGTGGGCACCTAAATGCTTCAGTCAGAAGGCTTAACAAGCATGCTAAATAACGATTGAGACTTTCGTGAATACCATGTTTTCAAACAAAAAATAAGGAGAGGTAGATTAACAACTAGAGAGAGCAAATAGCTTATCTCTTTGTGAATTGACCCCATAGTCTTAGTGCCTATTCACACTGAGCGTTTAATCTTGATTTCCGCCGCGATATCGCGCATGTTTGCCGCGCGATATCGCGAGAAGCTGTTCTATATTACAGCTCCATGTTGCCTGTCACTCGTTGCTTGTGCAGGACCCTTCTTCCCGCGAATGTCGTGCGATTTTTCACTTTTTGCATGCAGCCCGACGGTGAAGGTCACGCGATCGTCGCCCGAACAGCCACGCTATCCCGACTGCGCGGAAATCCGCTCAAGGTAAGTGTCGCTTAGTGTGAATGGGGTCTCAGGCTTGTTCACAGGATGTCCGGATTCTGTCCAGGCCAGAACAGTTCGCTCCTGCACTAAAAACGTATCCCTATGTGTTTTATGGGCTCCAGTTCACACGAGCGCAGTGCTTTCCGTTCCGGACAGAAAAAATACTGCTTGTCCTATTTTGTCTGGCCTGGAATGCACTGGAACGCACCAAAAACATCTGTAACGCACTGGAACACACCTGTAAGACCATTTAAGCGGAAAAAAATGAACATTTTTGTTTTAAAATTACAATCGCGGCAAAATCACGATAAATTTGCAGCAAAATCGCGACAAAAATGCCATGCACTATGTCCCAGATCTTGTCCGGAAAATGGTGTGAACCCAGCCTAAATGTAGAGCAGGTAAGCTGCCGCTTGTTCTGTACAAGAGGTCACTTTTAACAGTCCACCCCCCCGTGTGTTAGCAATACGTTTAAGTGAAACAAAAAAGTATAAAAAGATAGATTAAATAAAGAATGATGAAATAAATTGATAATAATTTTAAAAAAGCAACCCCACTGCTCCTGCCACCTGCATGGGAATAAGCGCACGCATAGGGCATTGTGTGTGTGCCTGAGTGCTGCCCCCATTCCACTGTGTGCCATATTGTGGTAGCCAGGCAACAGCGCTCTCTAACACGCACAATGTGCATTGAAGTGTAAGCTCACTTTCCCAAGTAATTTGGGAAAATGGAATTACCCGCTCAAATCTGGCCCCCACTCACCCCTGCTATATTTACCTTTCGGCGAATGGTCCTTCCCCTCTGCCGGGACAGGTATACTATCCGTACCCCATACTGTCATCCAGCGCACTAATTTTTTTTCCCACTCATTGACACTGCCAAGCGCTATTTAGCACGGTTAAATACGGTTTTGATTAAAATTATTTTTTGTATCATGACAAGTAGATTGTCATGAGGGACAAGTAGATTGGTGATGAGGTCCAGCTGTGTATTTTTTATTCTGCATTCTGTACTTATTCAAAGTGAATGGGATACCTTAACGCAATGCACATCAGCATGCAAAAAAGGCATGCACTAACACACGTATTACTACACAGGGAAGGTGTGAATGGTCCCTAATGCTGAGAAACTAGGGTATTATTTCATTATGGAATAAGAAAAAACATTCATATAACCATGTGAAAATGCCTTGAAGATGAAGGTAGAATCCCTGCCACTAGAGGGTGCTGGATAGCTGAAGAAATACCAAGTCATAGCCAGCA
>NW_017308057.1:97898-143819 GCF_000935625.1 Nanorana parkeri
AGACCCCCCACAGCCCTCCTTAGACCCCCCACAGCCCTCCTTAGACCCCCCACAGCCCTCTTGAGACCCTCCACATCCCTCTTGAGACCCTCCACATCCCTCTTGAGACCCTCCACATGCCTCTTGAGACCCTCCACATCCCTCTTGAGACCCTCCACATCCCTCCTGAAACCCTGGTGAAATCAGGCCAGATGAAACTGTTTGCCTGTGTTTTATTATTATTATATTCTTCTTTTTTTTGGCGTTGGGTTGTAATCAGTAAACTTTGGAACATGTAAACTTCAACAGTTTTAATAAAGTTGTTTACATACAACAGTGCAGTCTGTTGAAAATACGTAATTTGTAGGCACTGTTCTCCTCCCCTTCCGGTCCCAGAATACATCAGTCAAATGTATTTTAACACTTTTAGCGTTAATTCTATGATTCTTATAAAAATATCTCTTGAGGGGTAAAAATTACGCTTCAGTTGTTAAAATAACGTTGAACACATGAAAATAACTCCCTAAAGTTGGTCATACACCCATCAATTTTCATTCATAATTTTTCTTTGCTGCCAAGAGCCCTCTTTCGATTTTAGCTCAAATACCCCATTATGCACAGTCCAATGTCAACTTCGAAAACCGTACGTTAGCAATACTAACTCACCGAATTTCGTCAATCGACAGAACTGATTTTCGTTTGCACATCTGCAATGTTCTTGTTAAAGTTGTTCTTTATTTTTTTCGTACAAAAACGGCACTAATCCATCGATATTCGTTCAATTTGAAAAAGGTTTTCCAGCCTCACCCTTCGAGAAAATGTAGCCAGGAGTACAGTAAAAAAAAATATTATTGGGTTCCCATCAACTGATCGATTATCGTACGAAAGACCATTCTTGGACGATTTACAAACGATAATCGATAGGTGTGTGGGCACCTAAATGCTTCAGTCAGAAGGCTTAACAAGCATGCTAAATAACGATTGAGACTTTCGTGAATACCATGTTTTCAAACAAAAAATAAGGAGAGGTAGATTAACAACTAGAGAGAGCAAATAGCTTATCTCTTTGTGAATTGACCCCATAGTCTTAGTGCCTATTCACACTGAGCGTTTAATCTTGATTTCCGCCGCGATATCGCGCATGTTTGCCGCGCGATATCGCGAGAAGCTGTTCTATATTACAGCTCCATGTTGCCTGTCACTCGTTGCTTGTGCAGGACCCTTCTTCCCGCGAATGTCGTGCGATTTTTCACTTTTTGCATGCAGCCCGACGGTGAAGGTCACGCGATCGTCGCCCGAACAGCCACGCTATCCCGACTGCGCGGAAATCCGCTCAAGGTAAGTGTCGCTTAGTGTGAATGGGGTCTCAGGCTTGTTCACAGGATGTCCGGATTCTGTCCAGGCCAGAACAGTTCGCTCCTGCACTAAAAACGTATCCCTATGTGTTTTATGGGCTCCAGTTCACACGAGCGCAGTGCTTTCCGTTCCGGACAGAAAAAATACTGCTTGTCCTATTTTGTCTGGCCTGGAATGCACTGGAACGCACCAAAAACATCTGTAACGCACTGGAACACACCTGTAAGACCATTTAAGCGGAAAAAAATGAACATTTTTGTTTTAAAATTACAATCGCGGCAAAATCACGATAAATTTGCAGCAAAATCGCGACAAAAATGCCATGCACTATGTCCCAGATCTTGTCCGGAAAATGGTGTGAACCCAGCCTAAATGTAGAGCAGGTAAGCTGCCGCTTGTTCTGTACAAGAGGTCACTTTTAACAGTCCACCCCCCCGTGTGTTAGCAATACGTTTAAGTGAAACAAAAAAGTATAAAAAGATAGATTAAATAAAGAATGATGAAATAAATTGATAATAATTTTAAAAAAGCAACCCCACTGCTCCTGCCACCTGCATGGGAATAAGCGCACGCATAGGGCATTGTGTGTGTGCCTGAGTGCTGCCCCCATTCCACTGTGTGCCATATTGTGGTAGCCAGGCAACAGCGCTCTCTAACACGCACAATGTGCATTGAAGTGTAAGCTCACTTTCCCAAGTAATTTGGGAAAATGGAATTACCCGCTCAAATCTGGCCCCCACTCACCCCTGCTATATTTACCTTTCGGCGAATGGTCCTTCCCCTCTGCCGGGACAGGTATACTATCCGTACCCCATACTGTCATCCAGCGCACTAATTTTTTTTCCCACTCATTGACACTGCCAAGCGCTATTTAGCACGGTTAAATACGGTTTTGATTAAAATTATTTTTTGTATCATGACAAGTAGATTGTCATGAGGGACAAGTAGATTGGTGATGAGGTCCAGCTGTGTATTTTTTATTCTGCATTCTGTACTTATTCAAAGTGAATGGGATACCTTAACGCAATGCACATCAGCATGCAAAAAAGGCATGCACTAACACACGTATTACTACACAGGGAAGGTGTGAATGGTCCCTAATGCTGAGAAACTAGGGTATTATTTCATTATGGAATAAGAAAAAACATTCATATAACCATGTGAAAATGCCTTGAAGATGAAGGTAGAATCCCTGCCACTAGAGGGTGCTGGATAGCTGAAGAAATACCAAGTCATAGCCAGCATTAAAGTTAAAGCATAACTTTATATTTATATATAATATATATGTATATAACACATGTAATGTATTTTTCTCTTTCAGCCGCATTTGACAGTGAACTGGTATCTGTCCAGTGAGCAGGGAGCTGAAGCAGAAAGTAGTAATGCTTAACCAGCAAGTATAAAGCTGGCCATACACCTTACAATTATCTGCAGATTTTCTGTGGTCAGATGGAAAAGGTGCAACAGATTCCTCTATCTACACTTAACTGTGTGGATGGAGTAATCTCCACCTGGGCCAATCTGTTGCACTTTTTCCATCTGACCACAGAAAATCTGCAGATAATTGTAAGGTGTATGGGCACCTTTAGAGTGACCTAACTATGACTAGTGGAGGTGTTTTAACTCAAAAAATGACTTACCAAAATGACAAATCCTTTGGCACATAAATGATGAAAATACAGTATATATGTATTTATTTCAACAGTCTACAGTTTTTTCTTTTGTATGACTTAATTGCAAGCAACTGAAATATAATATACATTGCCATGATATACTGTATATAGTATCATGAAATGTGAAGTCTACCATACTAGAACAGTCCATCTTTTCTAATTGCCATTTCCACCAAAAATTGATTTCCGTTTTGGGTGAGCACAAGTAGCTCAGCTTCTCATTTCTCTCTGACACTAAAATAGTGACATATACTCGCAGTAGAATGTGTCTCTGCCCATCCCATAAACCCATATTGAAGGTGTCACTCTTTCATAGCTGAGCTCTCTAATTGTTTATTCCGGAGAATCCACCAGGACACAATCATTTGACAGTTGGGCAGAACCATGAATTCTAGTCTTTGTATAAGTGGAGTTAACCTCTAGCTTTTAAGTATTGTTTTAAACTTAGTATTTGGTGGGTATCAGTGTGCAAGTGCAACACAACATTAAATGTAATTTTAGATTGGTTTGGGTAGTGACAGGGTTCAATCTGCAGCAACGTTTTTATGGGTCTTATAAGTATAGGAAGGATTTTTCTACTCATCAATCCTGACCTGGTTTTAAAAATGATATTTTGGACAAGCTATGGCAGTTCAGTCAAATGGGGTAATCTGCTTAGGGTGGAGTTACCTTTAAAACATTGAACTGTATCTTTGTTCCCACTACTAGGTGTACACTGGAGAGCAGGAAGCAGCATTGCCTAGCAAAAAATCAGTACAAGTCATAACATGCGGGGGTGCACTACTATAAAGATTTAAAAAGCCAAGAGACTTCAATTGGGCTTTATTAATTTTTTTCCAGGTACAGCAGGGTCTAACCCTAACCATGTAGCAATATAGAGAAACATTCTGGGGCTTTACTTCTATGACCAGATTATCCAATTTCTTCAATTTATCATCACAGATTACTGTATTAGCTCAGCATATTATAGGGCCATTATGGCCTATATAAAGCGCTCATTTAAGAAAGGGCAAAATCCCTTGTGCTACATACTGTAATCTGCAATGGTATATTGAATATTTAGGATATTTATGTGATGGCAGTTGTGCCCCTGGATCTCTGTCTTTTTTCTATTGTTGCATAGCTTTCATCTTATGGCATATTCCAAAAAGAAAACCAAAATAAACATAACAGTTAAGAGGGTAACATGAACAACAGCCTTTTCTACTACGGTGGTATGCTCTTGTAAAGAAAATTAATTTTGAGAACTGCCTTTGCCTTGCTGATCCCCTGGCCTCAGTGCTGTCTGAGTCAAAGACCTGAAACAGACATGTAAATCAGGAATCCTCTCCTCACTACAATTTTTTATTTAAAGGAAATTAAAGCCAATGTGCATTTAAGGTGTCCCAACACCTTTTTTTAAGTTCACACATTCTACAAGCAAACAAATATGTTTGCAATAGCAGGTCCCATATGTCTACTTTTACAGCAAAATTATTGCAACCTTCAAAAAATTCTAGCTGCCTGGCTCCAATAGCTGAATACCTTTTAAGTTACTGACTCTAAACAAGCATGCTGCAAGTAAAGTTAGAATGTTTGATTTTCATTTCTTCATATATGTTCAAGTCAGTGACTCCAGGGGGTGTGGAAATTAAAAAAAAAACTACCAAATCTACTTGTCCCAATACCGGTTTTTCGGTATCGAGTACGAGTACTGATTTTTTGCTTTCGGATCTCGCCGACACTGAATACTAATACCGGTGCTTCCGCTGGCATGGAGCAGGCTTCCCTGGTAATCAGGAAGCCGGGCAGCAGGTAATGACATCCCACCCAGGTTTCTGATTGCCACGGAAGCCGGCTCCATGTTGTTTGGCCTGCTTGATTGTGATTGGCAATCAGGAAGCCGCGTGGCGAGTAATGACCTGATTGACCGGGAAACTGGCTCGATGCTGATTGGCCAAGAAACCGGCTTTCCAGCCAATCAGCAAGGAGTCGGCTTCCCGGCCAATCAGAAAACCAGGAGGCATGTCATTACTTGCTGCACGGCTTCCTGATTGCACGGGAATCTGGCTCCATGTTCCCCTAAGACACTACCAGTCAGAGGAAATTTTCCTCTGGCCGTAAGTTCCAATATCGGGGAAGGTATCGGAGCATTTGGGTGAGTACGAGTACTTGCCCAAATACTCTGTATCGGCACTGATGCTAGTATCGGTGCACCCCTAGTCAAAACATATTTGACTGTGCTAAATAGCACTTCTCACTGGTCAGCGCAGTCATCTGACCACGTTGACCAATGAGTGCTTGCAATTTGCGAGCAAAATTAAAAATGCATAGGTGAGGACTGCGCTGGACAGCAGTATGGGGGACAGATAGTACACCCATACTGGCGGAGGGAAGGGATTGTTCGCCGAAAGGTAAGTATAGCCTTAGTGGCGGTTTGGGAGAGACGGGGCCAGATTTCATCGGGTAATTTAAATTTTTCCATATTACCTGTGAAAAGATTTTATTATTTTTTTAACTTTTTAAATGTTCTTTACATTTTTATTTACTTTTTCCACTTAATGTTCTTCCGATCACAAAGGGGATTAAAATTCCTTTATGTGATAGTTTGGAGGGGACAGGTTCTCTTTATGGAACCTGCCCTCCAACACAGAACAGCTGTTCTGTGTAGTTCCTGACAGCCGAGACAGGTGGCGCTGTGATTACAGCGACACCATCTCAGAGAACACACAGAGAGCCCGTAGAGCAGACGTTCTTCGTCTGCTCTAAGGGCTCTATGGCTGAGCCGTTGTGCCATAGTTTTCGGGTTCCCCCAGGAGAGCTGGTGGTATTCTGGAGTGCTGGTTTTTTATTATAAGGTATTGCTGGGACTTGTAGTTCCGCATAGCTGGTGCTATTCTGCATTGCTGTATAATCATTATACAGCAATGCAGAATAGCACCAACTATGCAGGACTACAAGTACCAGCAATGCATTATATTTTTAGGTAGGGATGCACCATTGCCAATACGGGGCATTTTAACGAGTACTCATACTCCTGAAAATGCCCCGATACTAAACGCAGATAACGGTGTTCTGTTGAGAATTTGCCGACCTCAGCATCTGCGCTTGCGCACAGACCGGTATTATTGAGGGAACAGGGATTTATTTACAAAGTATTTAGTTTAAATCGTCAATTGTGATCATTAATAATATTCCATCCATCATTTACTGCCATCCATCATTTACTGCCATCCATCATATACTGCCATCCATAATTTACTGCCATGCATGGCATATTATTAACGGTCACAATTAACAATTACAAACGAATAATTTGTAAATAAATGCCGGTTTCTTCGTTAATCCCATCTGTTCGCAAACGCAGATGCTGGGTTGACGCTCCCGACAGAACACCGGCGCTAAATTTTTAAGCTGATCGGCTGCCTGAGGTCCCGCGCTTGCTGGGGACCTCGGCAGCCGTCCTGTTAACCACACAGTGCCATGGTGGCCGGGGGGTTGGGGGGGCCCTTCATAGTTTCTTGCACCGGGGCACTGAAGGTTCTAGTTACGCCTCTGACAAGTAGCATGTAGCTGTGATAAATCATTGGAACATTGTGCAATCATACAAGATTAAAGCTGAACTCCAGGCAGGTATAAAATACTCAAATTAATGCAGCTCTGTATTCATTAGTGCATCAATACTTTTCTTTTCCTAAATGCAACTAGTGAAAGTACCTGAATGTGACTCGCAATTCCCTATACAGCAGACTGAGAGAGGCACAGGAAGGAGCAAGAGACAATTAGGAAACACTAGAGTGAGCAAAGGGATGATTGTATCAGTCTCCTGCTGCTCTTTCACCTGCCAGTTAGAAGTCTGGGGATGGGGAGACTGTATTCCTTAACTGTAAGTTAAGGTTTTAGATTGAACCTGATGGACCTGTGTTTTTATTCAACCTCACCTACTATGTAACTAAGTAAGTGGTATCATCCACCGGGCTGTGCTGTATGTGGGGTGTTTATAAATCTCAGAAATGGATGGACAGAAATATATGCATTTAGTGGTTTTTCTGGAATACACAGAAAATAAAGGCATTTGTTCCAAATGATTGGTTTTTATTAGTGATGAATTGCTAGCAATTTTAGTAGCATGATTGATCTACTGAAATTGGCCATGTAGCTCTAGCTTTAGGATTAGACAGGTAAAGGCAGATGCCATTTTTGTTTGCTTTTATTATCATTTAAAATAACTTACCACATTTCAGTAATTTTCTTTTAACAAAACCAAAAGCTCCTTCAGATCCCAACATAATATATGCAATTGAAGTAACTATGTGCAACCATTAGAATAATTGTAAGAGAAACACATAAATCATTTTGTAATAAATCCGAACCAAGCTAGACCTACATTTTGCTCATTTTAAATGGTCATTATGAAGCAGAAACTCTTGAGCATATGTCCAGAGACCTCGGACCTTCAATGCTTTGCAAAGATGTTTATTTTCTAAGCAGTATGCTGCACTGCAGGTAATCTTCATTTCCAGTACCGTATTTATTGTTGACAGACTGTTTTTAATATCCTTATTGAATAAAAGTAAGAAATGATTAACGGCTCCATAGGAATGAGCTGGTGTGGCCTAATTTATTAATTTACAGTTTGCACAAAGACTGCAAATAACTATTCTAGCCTCTTAAAAGCCAGTGTCAGGAATGATTAATGCATCACCGATGGCGCGCTTCTCTGGGGATATGCAGAGCAGATTATTTCCCTTTAAAAAGTGTGGCGTTCCTAATATTTAAATTAATTGAATTAGGATTTTGTATTTAGGCATCATTGTGCTGCTGGTTTATTGAGATAGTGACAAAAAGGTCTGCTGGCCAGACAAAAAAATGAGCATGTTCATTTATGTTTTGTGTAAAAATGACGAGTTTCCCAATTTTCTGGCAAGAAAGACAGAAAGGACAGGACAAAGGATGAGAAAAGTAATACATTATTGTTATGTGGAGAAAATGGATGGGAGAGGCAAACAATGAAACAGCAAGCAAGAAAAATCAAAAACTCTTGTTTAAAAGTGCCTGAAGTGCCCCATAGCAACCAGTCAGGCCCTCCCTTTAACTTCAGAACCGGCACTGACAAGAACGCAGGTTGTGGACAATGTGATTGGTTGCCGCAATCAACACTGACAGTCTTTTCAGGTTGTTATTATTATAGCCTAGGAAGCTTAGGGGTCTATTCACAAAGCTGCCGAAGGATCTGGCCGTAGCTTCGGCCGATCCTTCGGCTAGCTTCGGCACCAGGACCCCTTCGGTTCAGGAGAACCGAGGGGTGCTGTACGGCTATTCACAATAGCCCGTACAGCTCCCGATCACGGCCGAGCGGCTCAGTCGAGCGCTGAGCCGTGCTGAAAGACGAAGCTGGCCGAGCGGCCGGCCATTGGCCGGCCGACAGCCTGCTTCTGACAGCTAGCCTGAAGTGAATAGCCGAACAGTGTTCGGCTCACTTCACTTCTGATCGGTCATTCACTCGGCTGCCCTCGGCAGCTTTGTGAATAGACCCCTTAGAGAGAGGAGTGAGAGATAAATTTAAAACTGGGAGAATGAGAAGGAAAGAGAGAGGGTAGAAGCGATGTATAAATCAAGGCTAAGTAAAATATAATGCTGGAAGATTGTTTCAGAGAGTTACAGTCAGAGGAAAATTAAAGTCCAACTCTACCTAGAAGTTATATTTCAAGTGATATTAAAGTCAAAAGGTTTTTAAGCTATTTAAAATGCTGCTTAAACCATTTACAATGGATGTTGCTCCTTGATGTTTAAAAGTTTGTGTTCTGCAGAATCAGCTGGTCCCCTGAGTACTGGCCCTGGTATCCTGCTTTAGGGTGGCCCTTCCTTTTGTATGATTCTATGGAGCCACCCTTGTGGTTGCTAGTAAGCTGTGTGTGTCTCCACAAAGACACCGCAAGGCAAGCCACTTACCTGCTCATGGATCCTCCCTTCTCCAAGCTGGTAGATGGACAGCTGTTGGAGACTGCACTGTCCCTTTAGATTTTTGTACTGGACAGGAAATTCAGGGAAGCTGAGCTGAGAGAGTTGGAGCTATTTGGCAACATGAAGACTGTGTGTGCTTGGACAAAAATGTAAAGAAATGATTTGCTGGGCAATGTTTATTTGTTTGATCTGGATGCATTGTTGAAAAAAGATTGAGTTTAATACTATTTTCAGTTTTACTTGGTTGCTGGTAATTTTAATTCAATTTTTATAGATAATATGACTGCTGAAATCAGCCTAACCTGATTGCCACTTATAGTCCTGGACTAAATACCCACTTATTTAGTTCACAAATGGCATTTTCAGGTAATAAAATGTGTATATTTACCCCAGTGAGAGACAGCAAAATATTTTTTTCAATATACTTAAAATTCTAGAAGCATTAGGAAATATATATGTATGATGTGTGTGTATGAAATGTAGCTTTTGAATTTTGCATTGTGAGAGGTGAACTTCCACTTTTACAGAACACTTCATAAGCCACCAAAATGTTTTCTGGACGTTCCAACAGGATGACATATTGTGAAAGTCACATCCCTATGAAGAGCGTGTGACTTTAATGACGTTTACTGTTCAACAAAGACAATTAAAAACTTCCTCTTCTGTTTCATTGTCCTGTCTATCAGCCCCGTAAATGTTGCCAGAGGAAACAACTGTCGGTACAGTTTCCTGCATGGGACCCTCTGCAAACTGTTTTGTGACACTTCTCACAGTGACCCTAGAAGGCGCAATACACAAACTGACCCCTTAGGGAGCAAAGTAATCTCAGCAAGTGCTTTTTACCTCATACAAGCTAGAAGAATGCATGTCACATCAGTTGAAGGAGAAATCAGTTCACATCAGTCACATCAGTTAAAAATCATACCCTTAGGATCTCTGTTACATACATTTATTCTTTCTGTTTTACCTTACCATTGTTTTGATGCACACACAAACTCTGGTTCAGCATTACTGCTGCCTTGGTCAGCTCTCTGCTCAAAGGTGATGATGCCAATTCAATGTTCAGTGGGGATTTTGGAGGTGGGAAGGTGACATAAGAAGCTGAATTGCTGGACCAGGAAGATAAATTGCTTTATCAAGGACTATGTGTGCCACGTATCTGGCTGTGCAATGTGATAAATGTGTGTAAATTACAAGACTGGCTGTAGACAATTACACATTTGTTGACATTTGGTACAGTAATCATTTATGTAGTACATTTCATGTGTAGTTGGCTGTTTGCATTGATTTCATTTTGAGCACCTGAAATTGTGCTAACTTATCGGGTGACTATAGCAAAATAATGACTGCTGAAATTTTGCTTCCTCGGCTGTTCCCCAGTGGAGTAGTAGCAGCACACTGAGGAGGCCAATCCTGTGCACTTTCTTCCTGCGCAAAGCATAGAAATCTTGATTGGCCCAGAATGCTAACATTTCCTCTCCAAGTCTGAGGCTCGCTATGTAGGTGACCACAAGCAGCTAATACAAAGAGAAAGTCTAGTAGCTGTATAAAATAAATACATTTTTATATATAGTTCCCTTTTATTATAATTTTTATGATTTTAATGAATAAATAATTGGTACAAATAGTGTTTTTGGCCTGCTATTTGGCTTTAAAGAAGAACCTGGCCACATTAAAAAACAAATATGCCCACCCCTCAGCTCCTCAGGATTCTCTAGCTTGGCTATTTCCCAAAAAACATGTTCTAACACCTAGTAAAACTCAGCTTAATCCACAGTCTTTTAACAGCCATCACCCCAAACCTCTGCTTTTCTGGGCTGGAATGTCGACGGGTACTATGAGCACCACCTGCGTTCCATCCTGCAGATGTCCTTACAAATTACTACAAAGTTTAAATCGCATTCACACTGCCACGGTCTCAAAACCACAAGGTATATGTGGTGCCCAGGTGACCACACGGATTGCGCCGTTCAAAACTCTAATAGTAAATAAAAGTAATTCACTGGCACACACTTGAAGGGTTTTTAAAGTATTGATATGTTTATTCAATACCCAATGTCACATACTGTCATACGGTGCTAACGTATCGGGTCCGCACAAGGATCCCTTATCAAAGCGACAGTGATGAAGGATCCCTGTGCGGACCCGAAATGTTAGCACCGTATGACAGTATGTGACATTGGGTATTGAATAAACATATCAAATACTTTAAAAACCCTTCAAGTGTGTGCCGGTGAATTACTTTTACTTACAAATTACTAGACATGTGCGCCGGCAAAAAATTTTTTTTAGTTTCAATTTGATTTGTTTAGGATGTTTCCCTGTTTTTTTGGGGGTATTTTTTTTGCCAATTCCTGCCTCTGCTGATTTGACGCCAGGCAGCGGGTGGGGCAAAAGCCAGCCTGCTATTTCAATTTTAAATCGCGAATAGCAGGCTTTGTTTATTTCACCGAACCCCCCCCCCCCCGGGCCCGTAAACACTTTGACGGGCGGCAAGTATTTTGGGGGGGGGTCTGCATTACAATTTATGTAGAGGGAGGAGTCATTACTCTGATTACTACACTGTTGTGTGTAAATCTCAGACTAAAGTAGAACTGAAACGCAAACTTTTTTTTTAGTTTTGGATAAAGTAAGAGACGTGTATAACACCTGTGAGCTTTTTTGCCATGTCCCATTGCGTAGATTTCCCTTCACTTCCCGTCTGATAGCCACAACAGGGACTCAGAGCAAATCCCTCCAAAGAGAGAGAAATTCTTGGTGGTTAGCAGGTTCACCAGAGTCAGTGTCCTTATTGAAAGATTTCCCATCTATTCCTGTTCTGATGACAACTAAAAAATTGGCATTTACTTTCAATTTCAGTGATAACAGTCACCAGGACACATGGAGAGGATACATCTGTCTTATGGGGACATAGACAGCAATGAAAACCTGACAGGTGTTCTGATCCCTCACCACTATATCCAAACCACAGATTTGTTTTTAACAAAGCCAATTAGTATTGCCTGAAGAACATGTAAATGAACCTGCATCTCCCTCTGCTGGTTACCCTACAACTGTAAATACAAAAACAATTTCCCTAAAGCAGTAGTTTTGAAAGCTGTCATATGGTATGCTATTTGTAAGTGATCATATTTCTTTTCTCGGCTGTACGTGAATATGATATAGTTCGGCTATGGAGAATTCTGTAACTTATTTACATTTCTATTTTAGTGTTTTTTAATCAAAAAATAATCTGCCCATTTAAATTTAATAATTCTGTGATCTGTATAATACAAAATGTCAACATAGACATATCAAGTAAGATTGAGTGGAGAAATTAGTTATATGTGAATAGGCAGAGTTTTACGCATAAGTAGCTCTCAGAAATTAACCTTTTTTTCTTCTTCTTTTCTTTGTGGTTTAATAGGTGCAGCGGGAACTTGCAGCTGTTATTGCCTTGAAAGCAAGAAAATCTAGTGAGTACTCATGAACACTTGGAACGTGTGAACCAAACAGTAGTTACATATCTTACTAATACACAGTGTTACTGCTATGGATTTATTGATGGAAATTCCAAATTCTCAGAATTCTGTCTGTTCTGTAGTTTATTTATCCAGCTAAAATAGCTTAAAACAACCCAAAATACTCTCAAAAGACAGCTCAGCTTCAGCACACGCCAGATTGCCAGTCTGCACCTGCAGATGCACAGTGATCATAACTATCATCAGAATGCAGCTCAGCAATTTACATTGCTATTTATACCACTGATCCATGAGCTGGGTGTTGACCCTTGTTTGATAAATCCAAGTGAATACACATGGAAATAACCTTTCATTTTAATAAATCCACTACAGAAGGTTACTAGCAGTCCAATTTTTTAACTGGATAGCCAGATTCGTGGTTGATAAAGGTTACATAGCCTGAAAACTTCCCCACTGGGGCTGAGAGGTCAAGTGCAGCTTGTCAAGCAGTTGGTATCATAGTGAAAAATGGTATCAATCTCACCTCTGAAGGGGAACAAAGTTGATTTGCCAGCCGTCTGGCATGGATTGAGGTGGGTGCAGATCTCTTGGCTCTGTCAGTTTTTTTTGGCATAGCTTTCCTGTACATTCTGAAATAGGGTCATTAGTGCATTTTATACCACACCTAGTAAATATCAGCAAAGACTGTCCATCAGGACAGGGTCCCTAAAATTCTTACTTTGACATGGACAGGATATTAGACAGGGCAGTATCTTTCTAATATGGCAGTGTTTCTGAAACAACACTTTCTGAAGTTACATGGTAGCAGTCTATAGTGAAAAAAAGTGTCTATCTGGCCTGAACTGATTGCAGATGTAACAGCTAAAGATTCAGCAGGAATCAGACAAAATTTGTTTTGTGGGTGGCCCTATTGCACAAAAGTTGATAATTAGATTGACTTTTGTCAAAGAGACATGCTGGAAAATTGTCAGGCGAACAGCGCGGCTTGTGAAATTTTGACTGCATAGTCACCTACTCCCCAGTGTATCTTGCATTTTATCCCACACTTCTGTGTGCAGTAGGAACTGAGATGCTGACTTTGACAGCTCACTCCTCTTCATTCCCAGCCACACTCTGCAAAGGAGGTGGCCTCTTGACTGACAGCTCTTATCTTGCTGTCTCTGCACTTTCCCAACACAAAACAAGGCTCCCCTTTCAGTGAGATTCCTATGAGAGCGTGCACCCTCCCTCTGACATTGCCTGTGTGTACTATTTTTGAGATCGCACCGCACTGGAACGCAGGGCATTTTATTACCACATGACCCTGTGCAGCTGATTGCATTGCGGGTGGGGGGCGTGTCTGCAGTGCCATTGACTTGAATGACACTGCCACACCCCCTTCTGCCCCAGAACGCAAGGAGATTTTATGTATGCGATCCCTTGCATTCTGGGTATGGGACATTGCAGTAGACGCGCAGGCTGTTGGAAACAAGCCCTATATCTGATTCTTTGCTGCACACAGAAGTCAGATGCAGTCACTCCTCAGGTATTGTGGAGTGGCGTCTGCTGCAACTAACTGAATACAATAGCTGGATTTGGTGAGTCCTCCATCCATGCAGGAACACTTAAACTTAATGTCACACCTACTAGTTTATGATGTGGTAAGAGGTATATATTTTAATAGCAAAACAAATAAGAAAAGAGTAAAGGCTTTTCTTTTACATGTTTATTTCCACTTTACCCTTTGTGCAGTAGAGCAATTTTCCCATGCCATATATGCAGAGTGTGCCGTGCTTTAGCAAAGATCAGACAACAAGCAGTTATATAATATATCTCCTATTTACACTATGATTCCTTTGCCAGGATCTTTACTGCACTGATGTCAATTTATCACACACGTACATTTGTATAGGGATATAAAAGAATGATAGCGGAAAACTGACCGTTGTGCTTCTTAGCTTGCTATTGTTGGTAAAAAAAACAACCATTAAGAAAGAGACCATTGTTCTTCCTTCTCTTCGTTTATATTCAACCCAATGACACCATATGAGGATCATCTTAGCCCAGCACCAAATGAAAAAACAACTTTGGAACACTGTAGTCTTTTATATTTAACGTATTGCAGTGGTTGAGTTTAGAAATCCTTCCTTTCAAATGTAAGACTGCACTGTCATTCTGATTGTGATTATGGGTCTAAAGCCTAAAACTGGCTATAAATGAAGAGATTTGATTGTTAGGATATAAGCAATTAAACCCTTAAATAATCCTTCTGTTACACATCAAGTATGTCAACTGCTTAGTGTGATCTACCCAATACTGGCCTATAGGTTGGTAATGGCAATAGTGGACATACTGGGGGTGATTTACTAACCTAAACACACGCACGCACCAGGTGTGTGTGATTTTCACACAGCAAAACGTATTTATCAACCAAAAAGTCTCTAAAAGCATATTTCCACTAATGCCATATATGGAAAAATCATGCACATGATGCATATATAATGCTGCTTCACAGTTTAGACAAAAATGGTTAGCTCATGCATTTACATTCCTGCATTCATCAACGCAAGCAACACAACATAGAGCTAATTTACACAACATCACCTTGCAATTCATGCTTGGCTTTGCACAACACACCTGCTGGGTGTGTACACACTACAAAGGTGTTTAGATTCCACCCATAGATCATGCTGGGAGGGAACACACTGCAGAGGTGTATACATGTTCGTGGTGTGTTTATAAGGTTAGTAAATCAACCCCACTGACTTATGTTGCTCAAAGAGGACAGACTAGTGTTCCCATTAGGGAAATGCAGGATGATCAACGATAAAAGAGGGCCTGAGCCAAACTTTAATCAGGAATCATCTATTCAGGGGGCATCTTGCAGTCAACAAGTGCTGGCAGAATCTAATGCACCACGGTAGCTTTGTGGTTAACACTTGCCATGCAGTACTGGGGGTTCCCGGTTTGAATCCCAGTCAGGACACTTTATGCAAGGAGTTTGCATGTTCTCCCTGTGCTTGCGTGGGTTTCTTTCCACATTCCAGAGACATTCTAGGTTAATTGGCTCCTTTCTAAATTGACTCTGTATGTGTGTGGAATAGGGACCTTAGATTGTAAGCTCCTTAGGGCAGGGACTGATGTAAATGTGCACTGCAAAGCGATGCGTATATTGTCAACGCTATATAAATACATGTAATAATAAATGATGCTGTTGTATAGTGCCCAAGTATCAGGAAATTGTATACATGATATGTCGGGTAGTGGTTGTAAGTCTGGGAAACCTGGTGGACAACATATAAAAGGACGGTGTTAAGTTAGTAAAACCTGTTGGATAACATATAAAAAGGGATACTGTAGCAAAGTTGTGCACATATGGTTAAGCAGAGTGGTGGGAGCAGCTAGAGGTGCCCAGATCATTTTTCTTCTCCTTTGCCCCTTTTAGTCTATAATTGCTATTAAATAATCAGCCATGTGCTGAGGTATCTGTTTGATTTCGCTCATCAGATGCAACTTGCCAAGTGGCTTGAGCCTATTTAGGGCTGAACTCAATAAGATATGTTTTTATGTAACCTTACTCTGTTATACCTCTGAAGTGTCCATATTTGGTTGTTTGAGCCGGATAGGGGGATTGTTGTGTGACTTTGCTGTAAATCATACACTAATTGTATTGCCAGAATTGACTTTGGGCATTATCCTCAATCACCTCTTGCCAGCTTTCTTCAGGGCAGCATTTTTATATGTGACTTATTGTGCTATGGCCATTCAGAAAGTGAAGACAGATAGTGTGCCTACAGTGATGGGGAGAAACACTTACTGCTGCACATTTATTTCATTGTTATGCTGCACCTGATGAGAAAAATCAATATCTCCATACCAAGCATGGATTTGATCTGTTCTTTGAAGCTGGCACTTACATTTCCCTCAAAGAATAGCACCATTTTATAAATTGGGTGGCGTGATGTGGCATGAATTTGAAGTGAAAAGCCCATCTGACAAATTACCTCCCTTCCAATGTCTGTGCTGTGGTTGTGTGATATATCTGCTTCCTTCTATCAAACAATAACATTGTCAATATGGGAAAATCACTTTTGTTGTGTTCCTACAGTGGGAGCAGTCACCGTGCTTTTCTAATCTCGGGACTTTCTGCAAGATTCCTTTGTAAGAAAAGGGAAGTGTTTCTGTGTATCTTTCTTTCGGCCAGTTTCCTATTTTTTTTCTCCTTTGTTTCCCAACAGACTGAACACACATATAACTGTCTAAAATGTAAACTAGTATAAGGATCATTCGGCGTGTTATATACCATGTCAAATGTTTAAAGTAGATCTAAAACATATCTAGATTCATTTTAGTTTGCTTAAGCAATGTGTATCATAAACAATTTACACCTTTCTTTTTAATAAAGTACTTGTTTTCACCTTTTTTTCACCATCGCCTGTAAGTCAGTGCCCACGATCGGCCTCCTGATGGCGCCAGTGGTGGAGCTTGCCTGCACAGTTGTTACCCTTAATAGAGGGGGGTGTATTTTTAAATTTTACAAAATTGCAGACCCTATTATCCTGCAAAACTGAATGTATGTTCTGTGTGAATGGTGACAAAAATGCATATTATTAATATATTTTTTTCCAGATCGAATGTAATGTCAGGAAAATACAGCATAATGGCCACTAGATGAAGCGAGGAGCATGGGAAATTAGTATGTATTTTAAGTCCTCCTCAGCTCCATCTAGTGGCCGCCTTAATGCGGTGTTTGCCTGATATTACATTCCTCCTGGAAAGAAAATACTGATTTTCAATAGACTGTGTTCAGTTCACTTGGTGAATGTCAGTGCTAATTATTTGTGTCTAACTGTAATTAAATGATTAGCTCAAGTGTTGTAACCCTTGCAGTGGGGCTACCCAGTGCTCATTTGTGTGGTTAACAATAAAAACAATTATACTCACCCAAACCACCGAGCCGGCTTGCTCTTAGACCGGTCCCTGTAGCCTCTCTGCCCCCCCGCCGCAGAAGTCTAATGCCCCTGAGTTATCATGTTCTATACACTGTGTATTAGACGTGAGTTCCCCGAGGGACAAACCATCGCTGCAGTGGTTGAGGAGACAGGCAGAAGGGAGCGCCGTCATAGCTGGCTGGCTCGGAGGATCAAGTGAGTGTAACTAGACACAAACAAGCACTTAACCCTTGTAGTGCAGGGGTAGCCCCACTGCAAGGGTTAATACAAATTTTACCTGGAGGTCTGCTTTAAGCATCTCTTCAAAGATGAATGACCTCAAGTTCAATGCAGTCTTCTGGGAAAAGCAATGGGCCAGTTACAGAGGCAGAGATAAGAGAATTCTGCAAAAAAGTTTCCTAAACACCTCTAGCTACAGCTCTCAGTACCTGAGGAAGTTTGTAAGAAATTGTCTTCAAGTAATTAGGCTGGCGTTATTTAAACATATATTTCATGTTTTAGAATGAATAGATAAGTAGCCTGAAAAAAGGGGATTTTTATATTTGCCTGAAGTCTCATTTTAAGGATGCTAGGCTAATTATTTTCCTAATCTCTCTAGCATTTTCATATTAAAAAGTCAGGAAGATAACACAGCCCCATCGGAAGATAAGTCCAGTTCTTGTTAATAACATCCTGTGTTTATAGTACAGTGAACGCATGGTACTTTTCCACAGGGTAACTGTAATGAAAGAAATCCCCCTTTATCAGTGGCGTCACTGAATATTCACAGTGCTAATTAGTTTCCTTTTTGTAATTTAACTGATTTACTTAGCAAAGTGTACCTCTTAGCACTTGTTATCTGGGTTGCCTTTTTTCCCCGGGGCTTGTAGTGTATTCCTGAATTCATTAGGAGTTTTCGTGATATATTTCTGGAGAGTGAAGAAGCTGCAGCAGAAACTCTGTAAGTGGCGGCATTAGTAGAAGATGATGGATTAATACTTATTACTGGTTCTGTGTCTTGCATCATCCTTCTAACTGTAAACTGGGCCGTCACTATTGCAGATTAAGCAGCTGTGAATGTTTGGACTATATTCTTTATATCTGAGGTGCTGAGATTGTAACACTAAATGTACGAAGATGTGTTACCAGCATACACTATTTTTCAGCATCCTACAGAAAAAAAACATACCATTCTTACTAGGGATGCCCAGATATATCGGCCGCCGAAACATATCGGCCGAAAATAGCACTTTAGAGAAAATGCTGATTCCAGGACGCCTGTTCTGGAAGACACAGGTCTGATCCAGTGGCTGAGCATTGCTGTCGCCACTGACACCTGACGACCCGGAATTACTCAGCAGCTGTGACCCTGCTTTGAGGAGAACCAGCCACAGCAGTGCTCAGCCACTGGATCAGACCTGTGTCTTCCAGAACAGGCGTCCTGGAATCTTTCTGGACTGAACTGGACTCTGCTCTCTCCATATCCTGATAGCAATCTGGGACCAGCAGCTGAGATGGGACTTTCAACTGATGCCTGACAGGCGAGATGTTTTTTAATATCCTGTAAGTGCATTAGTTTTAACCTTATTAAATAGTCACTTTATACTGCACTTAGATCTGTGCACCGGTTTTGTATGTTTTTTTCACCGTGCTGTTTCATGGATGTTTCCCTTTCCAACCAACCAGGCTGCAGGATCGGTGCACACATCTTCTCTGGATTAATTATCAGTATAACTGGAGTTCCTTTGATACTATCAATATATAGCCCATAAACAATCAATCTAGTTGCGCAAGTTGATGACTTCTGATTTAAATAAATAAAAATAAAATGTAAAAAAATGTAAAAGTTTATAAAAAATGAATAAAAACTTTCGGTTTCGGCCTGACTTTTTTCATTACGGTTTCATTTCGGTTTTCAAATTTTCATTTTGGTGGTAAAGAACAATACCTGGTTATCCAGCTATAAAGGTCCCTTTTATTAAGTGACAGCTGTTTGTCAATTGTGCTTTTACATCGTCACCCTGTTACTTGCACTCCTGGAATGTGGTTGAAAAAGACTGCAGAGGATCAGCAGTACTTAGATGCAAATATGGATGAAAAAAGGTGAAAACCGTGTTTTATAAAAACAAATCACTTATTTTTGATACACAGTGCTTTAGCACATTTAATGTCATCCAGCCAGCAGTTACCCTCTGCTTTGTGTTGAGGAAGCAAATAAATGTCATCGTTGTGCTGGAGAGCTCACACCTACCCTGATAGGCCTCAATGCTCCACATTTATGGGCTACAGTGTGGCAGATCCCAGTGATTTTATGGTTGGGCAGATGAATCACTGCTTATTTTTTTCCATGAGACATCTTTGGGCAGCCTAGGACTGTGCATAGTCCTTAACAGTGGTACTTCAGTTCACAAACTTAATTCGTTCCACGATTTTGGTCGTGAACCGAATTGGTCGTGAACCGAATCAAACTGTGATCAGACCAAAATCTCGACAACAGGAAGCCACGACCATGTGTCAGAGCAGGGAAGATGCCTGCGGTTGTGTTAGTCACTCGATGCGGAGTTCGCGAACGGAAGCAAAATTTTGCTGAACTTCCTGTTCGCAAACCGAATTTTTCGCAAACAGAAGCGTTCGTGTACCAAGGTAGCACTGTATATACCAAATGTTGCTGTCCATAGTAGAAAGAAGCAGCAGAAAAAGTGAAAATGAAATGACCACCTTGGACCAATTTCATTTCTGGCAATGTGGTGGGAATGGCAATACTTTTTTTTCATGGTGCAGTTACCTAAAAATAAAATGGAAGGTTCCCACCAAGTAGAAGACTTAAGAGGTTTGTTATTGTTGTTACTGTACAAGGTTGAGCAACTAGAACTCTAGAACTAACTTATCTTGTTAAATGTTTGCGACAGATTCCAGTATCCTAGCAAAGCGAGCTACAAGAGTTTCTCCAATCACTAACAATATCTTATCTAATATATTAACTCATTTAATATTCTAATTTTCTCTCGGAGGATTTTTCCCATTAATGACTGACAAGTATCAGTTTAAATTATTCTGTGTTAGAGAACAATTGGATTTCTTCCTCTTTGTCCACGTTGATCCAAGTTCATTTGCTACTCAGTTGTCTTCCTCTTAATAAAATACGCCCATCGCTGTAATTGTCCTCCACCGGTGAGACCGCCGCACAATATCACTTCTTCTGTGTCGGAGGGATTGTTGTTTTGGGATTGAGCCATATCTGTCTGCAGACATCTGGCAACCAAGTTATCCTTCTCTAAAGAGCCTGACGTACATAAAAGGAAAAGATATTATAATAAGTTAATTAAAATTAGGATCAGTGAGGTAAATGCGGCTGAGACTTCCCTGTGGACCACACAGGAAATAGACACCGGTCTGGAGATTAAAATGGATGCAATGCTACAGTGTCTTTAATCACTGTTTTACCTTGGCTTAAAATATGCTATTCCCTAAACAACTAGTCTGTCATACAAAGGCTAAGGAGCTGTGGAAAAAATATCTTGCTTCAGACCATTAAATATTTTCCAATTGATGGCCAACGAGGCTGCTCTAGACCATTATAATTGGAGGTATGAAAAATACTGGTCATACATATCACATTTCTTTGACTGGCCCATAGATTCAAATACACACACATTTATACCCTCTTGGAGCTTAGGGCCAAATCATTTCTGCGCCATGCTTACTTATCATCAAAGGTCAAGCATCTAATCACAACTTTCTGCTAATCAGTGTTTAGATCCCATAGTTATGGACATGCTTATTTTATTGTTAAAACTCCGTTCCCCTGTAGTGCGGTCACTAAAATGAGCATAATCTGCTTATTCAAGTGATGGCAGTTTTCTTAATTGTACATTACAGGACACAGGATGAAGTATTCTGGAACAATATGTTATGCATCCCTTTCTGGGAGCCTAGATGTGCTGTGCTTTTTGGTCCCTTGGGGGTTATTTGCGACTTACTCAGTCGCAGGCCAGAGGCAGGTGAAAGGACTGGTTTTACTTTTGAGGTGCTAGCCCCTGTTCTTGCTCTGCTTTGCTCTCAGGGTATCCCCATCATGGGATATCTGGATGACCTTGTGCTGGGGGAACAGTCAGCTCAGTTTCTTTCAGCCAATTTATGATGTACAATGCATACCCTGTAGCGATTTGGCTGGATCCTAAATCTCCAGAAATCACTGCTGGCTCCAACTCATTGCTTGGTGTATCTGGGCCTAATCTTGGATACTGTCCTGTCTAGGGCCTTCCTTCACCTGGTCAAACACCAGTCTCTCCGCTCCCATGTTTGGACCCTACGGTCCAGGAGCCCCCAACAGTTTTCTTTTGCATGGACATTTTGGGCCTAATGTTGGCCTCCTCTGAGGCAGTCCCATATGCCCAGTTTCACTTCAGACCGTTGCAACTCAACATTCTGGCAATGTGAGACAAATAGACTCTGGATCATTCCATATGCCTGAACAACAAGACCAGTCTTTCCCTAGCATGGTGGATCACCAGTCCTGCACTGGATTCGGGAAATCCTTCCTTTGCCATTGGTCTGGAAGGTGCTGCCAATGATTGCCAGTCTGTCAGATTGGGGAGGTGTCTTAAACAGCCTGTCGGTACTCAGCCCCCAATCAATATTCTGGAGCGCAGGGCAATTCAGTTGTCTTTTCAACAATGGACCCTTTGGCTGGGAGGTAACCTGACCAGGATCCAGTCGGACAGTAGTTGCTTTCATCAACCATCACTGAGGTGCCAGAAGTCGTGCAGATAAAAGAGAAGCAGACCTGATTATGTAATATACAGTATATGTGGAAGAAAATAAAAAACTGTATATGACCTCTTGTAGCTGAGCAGGTCTGAATCAGGAACAAAAAAAGTTTGGTTCTCCTTAGCCAGTAGCCGTTTTGCTTCTTGTACTGATTCTTGTGTGATTCATAACATGATGCTTCAATGGTGGGTGGGGCACAGACACAACATGACTCCCACTAACTCATGGTCCTAAAGTGGGTTTCCACTTTTGCAGTAAAATTTTAGAAAACCCCTCTATATGATTGTGTTACCATTTACTGTTTTGTTGCATCAGGCAAAATGGCTGAACCCTAGTTTTTCTGACTACCTTCACAGTCACCTGACCCTATAGAAAGATAGAGGACAGGAACGTTTGGAATGTGTTTTTCTCATTAGCATACAATGCAGAAACCAGGATTGTAATCCTTTAACCCTTTGTTAGGTCAGTCAGTGTTCAAATCTACTTTACAAATTGTAATGAAATCAGCCAGGAGGCTTGGAATAGAAATCTAACAAGTAAAAAGCTATTTTCGAAATATTTTGTTTAACTTATGCAATATGAATAGAAGCATGTAACAAATATAAAGTAGGTGTTATCCCAGTATGGCTGCAAAAGTGGAAATAAACTTTAAACAGGACTTGCATAGACATTACATTTTTGTTGTCTGATGTAGGAAATCATCTAAATGACATATTAGCAGCCCTCCAGCTTCAGAATTTGAAACAAAATTGTTAGTAGATAAAATTTAGACCTTCACAATAGAAAGTTTGCTTGGACTGGAGTTTGCCATTCTAGAAAAAAAAGGCCGTCTACTTACCGTATTTTTCGCTCCATAAGGCCCAAAAGGAGGGGGGAAATGTGCCTGCGTCTTATGGAGCGAATCCCGACGCCCGAGACATGCAGCTTCGGGCGCCGGGCGAGTAGTTTTTTGTACATTTAGCTCTGCTAGAGCAGAGCTAAATGTACAGTAGGAGCCACTGCTCGTTTAATACGAGGGATCTAATGAGATCACTCGTATTAAGACCGAGCAGCAGCGGCGATCGAGATCACTATAGAACAGACGAAGAACGGACGTTCTTCATCTGCTCTGTGTGATCACTGAGACCGTGGCGCTGTAATCACAGCGCGACCTGTCTCAGCAGTCACTAACTGCAGCTTCTGTCACTGAAGTTGTGACAGAAGCTACGGTCTGTCGAGTGCTCCATAAGGCGCACCGGACCTCCCTGTGTCCTATGGTCCGGTGCGTCTTATGGAACGCAAAATACGGTAATTAGATGCAATAAGAACTTGGGTATATGTTTTTGACTGATATGGTTCCACTTATTAACGTCTAATGCACACTATCCAACTCCATGTAAGTATAAGAGTAGTTATCTGCTAAGTTTAGACAATTGTATGCTTTTTCCTGTACTGGGCTTAGTCGCGTTTACACATGTTTAGGTGTGTAAAACCGGCAAACGGACCTGGAATGCAGACATTTCTAGTTTGGGTAAACTGAGCTAGACTGAATGTGCCTAAAGTAGACACTGCTGCACATCTAGGTGTGCATTAAGGGATCTATTCACAAAGCTGCTGAAGGATCCAGCTGTAGCTTCGGCTGATCCTTCAGCTAGTTTCGGTTGTGGGAGCCCTTCGGTTCAGTCGAACCGAAGGGCTGCTGTACGGGCTATTTACTATAGCCCGTACAGCACCCGAGCGGCTTATTATTCGGCTCGACTGAGTCGAAGTGACAGCCAAGCGGGGCGAATGACAGCTGGGCGGAGCCAGACGTGATCTTGGCTTAAAAGCCAAGCAGAGCATGTTTGGTTGACCGAAGTACGGCTGATTGAAAACAATTTATGGCTGAATTCAGCCATACTGAGCCATAGTGAATAGCCGAATGTTATTCACACTTTGTGAATAACCCCCTAAGTCAGGGGTCAGCAACCTTAAACACTCAAAGAGCCATTTGAACCCGTTTCCCACAGAAAAAAAAACACGAGGAGCCACAAAACCCTTTTGACATCTAAAATGAAGATAACACTGCATATATCCTTTTTTAGCTTTATGCTATGTATAGCATGTACTGTATATAGGTATATGTGGGCTTCGTAACGCAGCTGCAGGGCTTTGTAACGCACTGGGCTCAGGGCTTCGTAGTGCACTGGACTCAGGGCTTACCCGAGACCCCGCAGAGCCCACCTGAGAGTGACCCTGCAGAGCACAACGTAGACCCTGCTCTGCCGCATATTCCACCAGGGGGGGTGCCCAGACCGGACCTCACAGGGCCCCCACACAGCCTCAGGCCCTGAGGCCCTGGTGATAGATCCACCCCTGGACAGGGAGCCGCAGCAGGGGGATGAAAGAGCCACATGCGGCTCCGGAGTCGCAGGTTGCTGACCCCTGCCCTAAGTCATAGAAAAGCATTGCATACAAAAAGCAGTACATTTTTTTCAATTCAGTGGGCACGAGGCCTTAGTATGCAGTAATAGTTCAGATCCAAAATGTATTAAATACAATTTATATGTTGACAGATCAGTTCCAATAAAGAAAATATACAGCATGGGTAATCTTGCATTTTGAATATCACACTGTGTATCTTTCTGCGTCTCTTCATGATGCTAGGAAAAATATGTGAAATGTAAATCTTTGGGTGTAATTTATATCCATCTGTGACGGCATTTGCACAGTGCCTGTGCATAAAAGAGGTCTGTCTCTGATTGATGTAAAATATAAGAGTATTCTAGTTTTCGCCCAGGCTGGAATACTAAGAAAGACTAGTACACCGTTTATGTTGGCATAGGTTTAAGCCCACAGCTCCTGGCTGCTCTCCAAACACTACAAGTTTTATGTCCATGTAACAGTATGAAATAAAACTTCCCAGGAAAATAGGGTTTGAAAATATTTCTGCATCTGTAACCTGTATTGTCTTTTAAAACGAAGTATTGTTGATATAGAGGGAGAAACACAATTGCCTTGATCTAGAGAGGTTACTTTGAGAGTGTATTTTATTTTAATTCACTTCCTTATTAGCCTGACAAGACTTAGCGTATTTGCCGGCGTATAAGACGACTCAGCGTATAAGACGACCCCCCACTTTTTAAAATATAGGATTTGGGCTATACTGGAGTATAAAACGAGTATAGCCCAAAATAATATTTAAATGCACTCACTAACCTCCATGGCGGTATTCCCGAGTGTGGCTCGGGGTTAATTTTCAGTACCATAATCGGTAACCCTGAGCCAGACTTGGGATTACAGTCTCTTACCTTGTCCACGATCCCCGCAGTGTCCTCCATCTTCCGGGTTCCGTCCTTCAGCTACATACAGTATACCGCGCTGAGCCTATCACGGCAGGCTTTGTATTCATTAATACAGGCTTTGTATTAATGATATCAAAGCCTGACGTGATTGGCTCAGCGCGGTATACTGTATGTAGCCGAAGCTACATACAGTATACCCGGCGTATAAGACGACCCCCGATTTTCGGCCGAAGTTTTTGGGTCTAAAAACCCGTCTTATACGCCGGCAAATACGGTACAAAGCATCAATCATGTATCTTTCTGTGCATACTGGCATTGCTGCTTTCTGAAAATGGGCAATCAATTCCATTTTTTTACTAAAGGAGTCCAGCATCTTCACTTTTAAAGTGAAATTTGCCTTTTCTTAGTAAATGGAATAAAACAAAGTAAATTTTCGCTTTGTAAGAATACCCGATAATGGGCAACAACAAAAAACAGAATTTTGATTGGATGATTGAGGTCAGCGCAACACCACTTCATTCACTAAGCTAAGTAAAATGTATTTTTGCATAGTGAATTTTCACCTAACTTAGTGAATGAGGAGAAATTGTGCTCAATGAAGTCATCCAGTTTAAATTTCCATTGCACACAATTGGACATTCTTTGCAAAGTGAACATGAACTTTGTTTCACCTCACCTAAAGTGAAATGTCTCTTTGTAAGTGAACATGCTATACTCCTTTATAAAATTGTTTACACACAATGGGCCTGATTTAATAATAGATGTATGTATGCAATCACACATTTGTGCTGCTAGACCTTCTGAGTCCTGGTACTGCGCTGTACTGGACCTGGAAGATCACTGAAAAGCACTGTGGTAGCTTTGGCTACTATGGTATTTTACAAGTTCCCTATGGCCCTTACAGATATTATATACAGTATCTCAGCTTTAAGAGTTAAGACAACACAGTAGCAGTTTAGCACTTCCAACATTTTGTTTGTAATAACCTGTGTTTTACCTGTGTTTTACAGTCAGTGATGAAGAGGAGTTGAGTTGCCAAGATGAATCCAGCCCTACGAATTCAGAGCACACCTCAGACACAGAGGTAATGCATGCTAATTTATTATACGGTAAATCCGTGATTGTTTTCCTTTAGTAACTGAGCTTAATTATTTGGTTAAAGGGAATAGCTATATCCATTCACCTCTTTTTTGAAAGTAGATACTCCCACCCATCCTTATAGTCATTTTTCAAGGGCAGTAAAATGGGAGCTGCCACTGAGCACTACATTTGAAGGGTCCAGACTTGAGTTATCATGATCCTGACTTAACTACATGCTACACCATTGACTGGGATGAATAATTCAACCAGTAAACTTTGATAAGTCTGAATTCCCATGATGCATATTGTTTGAAGTTTGAACTTAGGATCAGGTTGATGGACCTGACCAACAGAAAAAAAGTCAACAGTAGCAGCTGTCATATTTTTATCCTGACTTTTCCTTTTAAAGTGAAACTGTCCTGGTCTAAAATGTATCTAAGATATTATTTCTGCTAAAGTGTGGCATTTGTGGGAGTGCAGGTATCTGCTTAATCCCTGCGTGCCCACAGAATTTCCTTTCATCCTAAACCTAGGTTGTACATGGAGATATGACCTTTTCCCTGTCCCTTTCCATCACTTAGCCCTACTTCCTGTTACCCAACCATCAATTGCTGGAGCATTAAAGTGTATGTAAACCCTAACATTAAACTTCTCTTATTTGCTCCCCTTTGGTCTGTTATTGTTAAGCAACGCTTTCAGCTGTGTATTATCTGTTGGATATGTGGAAACAAATACCGGCTGATCCTGCCAGAAATCTTGTAAGCTGACAACTCTGTGCACTCTGCATGTGCTGCCCTCTTATCAGTACAATACTTTGTTTCCAGCTATCTCCGTGGACTACAAAACAACTCCACATGTCTTAAATAAAGGAAGAGAGGTGTTCTGTAGTCCTTTCCTAGGTTAACAAACCTCTCCTCCACAGATACAGTACAGTGAGTGAGTGTTGTCACCCTAAGACAGAAAGTGGAAGGATCACAAGGTGTAAATAAACCTGATATAAAAAAGAAAAGTAATGCAGCTGCCACATCAAAGTACTGGTAAACTGCAATATATCTAATTGTTGTTCCTGGATTTAGATACCATTTAACTACTCAGTTATGTCCTGTCTTACAGTAGCATTGGAGACTATCACAGGTACTGTACTTGCAGACACTACAAGGTGCTGTACTTCAGAAATGTTGTCCTTTATCAGAAGAGGTATGAATAGTTCTATTACTTGCCGATCTCCTCATGGGCCAAGGACAGCTTTTTACCTCCTTTAAAGTGACCGTAGATCTGACATTTTGAAAGCCTTTCCTATATTGATACAACAAACATGTGTTATAGTCTAGGGCAGGAGTAGCCAAAGTTCGGCTTTCCAGCTATGGTGAAACTACCAATCCTATTAGGGACTGCAAGACTTTGGCATCCTCAGGCGTGACTTCGAGAGGCAAATGCAGGACGGGATGTGTGGTTTCACTACAGCTGGAGGACCAAAGTTTAGCTACCCCTGGTCTAGGACACAGAGAGTAGGTTTTTAAATGAGATGGGATATTGCAGGTTTTGTTTAGATCCCTAAAATTTTAGGAATTACGCTTTTTTTTAAATTTAAACAAAAGGAGAATATTGGTTACAGCTGAACTGTTGTCATAGGTTTTCCTGTGCAGACATACACACTGAAAGCATGCAACCACTGTCTATGACTGTCATGCCCAAAGAAACAAATGACTCCTACATATGTATAATCCTCTTTACCGCCAACATAATAATAAAAAAGGATTGCTCTTTTTTTTCCGCTGTAATATAGCTGTATACATTCATATAGTTTGTAGTGTTTATTTTAAAACAAATATGCCACAAACAATAAACAGGAGAAAATGGTGGTACACAATCCCCATTTTGCCTTCTGTCACATACTGACAGGTTTTTAATATACTGTATAGTGAAAAAGTAAATCACTGATGTTTTACATGAAAGTTCAATTTATGTGTAATATCTAGCCTTATGTGTTATGTGGCGTTATTCATTTGCCCCATGTAATTGTCAGATTTGGCTTCCTCTTGGTGGAGTGTAATTCACTCATGACAGAGCGCTGGGTGGTTCCCCTGGGATTGGGGATATCCATTGAATGATCTGTCTTGTTACACTGAGCACTGGCTGTTCCTCTTGTCCTCTGTGCTTCCCAGAAAAAAAAACGAATTTCATGTTGTATTACAGATAATAAACACAATCTCTTATCATCCATCATCCACCATGCCCTGCTGATCAGCTGCTTTCAGCGATTTCTGAAACGAATACTAGAATCGGAGCTCTTTCTTTATACAATTACTGGTCTAAGAGCAATGTAATGCAGTTACATTTATGCTGATGCACACTTACATGCGTTGGATAATTAATATTATTATTATAGTATCACATCCACTATGGCTTAGGGTACCATTCTGAGTTCCAAGTGCTATGCCCTGATAGATATTTCAGTGTTTGAGACTGTATATTACAGTAGAGAGGGAGTAGATAGTAAATCAATACATGGGTGACATTACATGATAAAGTTACAGGATTTGACCTGACTGGGTGTCCCATGAGCATGCCGTTTTCTCTAATCAGTTTGTATGTCTGATACTTAAGGGTCATTTATCAACATCAGTCTTGGTTTGTTTACGTGCGACTACTACACAATGGAAATTATGGAATGTGATAATTGGTGGATTATAACAGCGCTGTTATAATCCACCAAGTACCCCAGTGCTCCCTGCACAGACCTTTGCCACTCATAATTATTGGTCCTCAAGTGTTGATAGCAGAAGGAAAATACATTTGGAGTTTTTGGAAGCACAGTGGAGAGAAGTTCATGTATTTATTGCATATGTATCAATGTAAATTTCAGGTACCAGGAAGGCTGACCCTCTTGGTTTAAAAATGTCTGAATCAGTACTGACCCAGAAAATGTATGCAGATAAGGACTTATGACTTTGTTTATCTGCATTTGTGCTCCAGGTCAGTAATTTAAAAGGTATTCCACCAGTAGTAACAGCCTGTCAACTAGCATATTTACAAGGAGTGACCATTGGAAGCCTCCATGCCCATATTCTCTCATTGCAGTTTTACTGTATTGCTGTCAAGGACTACAAAGAATGATTGGGGGTCCTTTTGAGACATACCAGGAAAAGAGGGGATATCCATTTTCTGTGGTATCCCATTTAAGGGTTTGTCACCACCAGTTGCATACAGCACAAGTAAAACGCATGGACATTAAACATCCATTGTTTTCATTAGTGTCTGTTCCCACATGCTGCATTTGGATTGACCCTCAGCTTGTCATTCAAGTACATTCTTTCAAAAAAATATTTAGTGGAATTCATTAATAGTGTTTATGGCACTCTTTAGAAGTCCATCATGCATCTGCATGAAAAATGTTGGTGCTTGTCCCAAATGTATGTACTATGTATTCAAACAGGTTCATAAATTTGGCGCAAGTACCGCCATTTGCTGTTTGGAGATGCATGCAATGAGGATGGATTGTACATACTAGAAATCCCATCCGCAGTGCAGCTCAGTAACACTGAGCCTAATGAAATCACACTGCAAAGAGCAAAGAGGTAGGACCAACAGGCAGAGTACTGCAAGAAGTGGTACATTTTCTATGTCACTACAGTGCAGTGTGTCTGCATATCATAGTCGTCTGTATTTACCTTTACAAATTTGAAGGTGTGATTCATCATCACTATGGATTCTAAAAAAGGCTTTGTTGTTGTGGCTTTAAAAATAAATGCTTTTATACCAAAAGTCCTCATTATAGAAAAAATTGGTGTAGCGTAAAGGCTTATATGAAAATGAAAAGTAAATGTATTGCCCAATATATTTCATTAACTTCTCTTTTCCTAACTGCAGAAAATGTTGCTGTTTTTATTAGCATAAGCATAAATTATGCAGCACACACTTCAAGCAAATTGTAGAATGTGCTGAGTATAAAAATATCAGTGAAATAAGCAGAAAACCTTTGGGCCAGGAAAATCACCATGCCCAGAATAATGCAGAGTAGAACCATTGTACTTGGCTGCTTTTCTAATAATGAATAATAGAACAATTATAAATTACATTGTTTTTAAAAGATCTAGCTATCTATTTGTCTATTTGTTTACATCTTTGTAGATACATACAGCAGAGTTTGCAAAGTGAAGTATCCCATACCAGCCAGTACTATATGCCCATGTTGTGCCCTTTAAACTGGTGAAAGCTGATTAGCAGTTATGGGTTATTGTACATTGCACTCATCATTGCCCTTTGTGCTATCTTATTAAGTTTAATAAAGCAACAGCCAACCACTGTTCGGCTATTCACTTCAGGCTGGTAAGGCTAATTTCAGCCATACATCGGCTGAAATCAGCCGTACATCGGCTTGCTTCACGTGGCTTCGGGTCGGCCGAACATGCTCAACATGTTCAGCCAACCCGAAGTGCAGAAGGAGTTCGACTCAGCCAATCCAACATCAGACTTCTCACTGCTGTTCGGGCTATTCTTAAAGATGAATAGCCGAATGCCGCTGAGCGGCATTCGGCTCGGCTGTTCTGCTCGGTCCCTCAGAGGTACCGAGCAGAACAGAAAAAGAGTGAAAAAAGTAAAAAAAAGTAAATGGAAAATGATTGTGCGGAGCTAGCAGTGACAGCTAGCTCCGCCCAATAGTTTCCTATTGTCCGGCGGCTCTGCTGCTGTAAAAAAAAAAACGAAAAAAATAACTCTCCCGTGCGCTCTGGGAGCCTCCCGCTCCCGGCCGCCCAGGAGAGAAGCACTGATGTGTCTTTTTTTCTTTATTCTGACACGTGCGATGTCGGAATAGAAAAAAAAAAAAGAAGCTACGGCCAGATCCTTCGGCAGCTTTGTGAATAGACCCCATAGAGTGGAATTTATCAAAACTGGAGCAGACAAAATCTGGAGCAGCTGTGCATGGCAACCAATCAGCTTCCTTCTTTTATTTTCAAATCTTAACTCTAAAGGTGGCCATACACTTTACAAGTTGTAAAGTAATTAAAAAAACGTACGATCTGCCCATCTTGGACAGGCAGATCGTACTTGCGATCATCGCAAGCCCGCCCCCCCTGAGGGGAGGGCTTCCGATGACCGCAATGCTGAACGGGCAGTGCGCGCGTGCGCACATCGGCCCGTTCGGCATTTGTCTCCCGAGCATCATTCAAACCAGCCGAAAATCGTACGATGGTTTTCTAGCATGCTCCTTAGACAAAAGACGTGCGACCGTACAGTAGAAACGGTCGCACGTCTTCATTCACACTGCACGATTCTCGTACGATCGCCGGACTTCCCGCGATTCTCGTACGAGAATCGTGCAGTGTATGGGCACCTTTAAAGAGAGAAGCTGATTGGTTGCCATGCACAGCTGCTCCAGATTTTGTCTGCTCCAGTTTTGATCAATTCCCCTCATACTGTTTGCTTGTCCCTATTTCTGCCAAACACTCCTCATTTTCAGAGAAGGTTATGCCCAGTGTAACCTACTGGAGGGTGTCATTACCTAAATTGATTATTTATTGATTTGTTGCCAACTAGGAGAGTTAGAGGTTAATAACTGAGCTTCAACAACGATAGCCAGTTTTCCTGGGTCAAGGAACCTTTTACTTGCACAGTTGCTTTTGCAGTGATACATTTGGCCTGGCCTGTCCTTTTTTTTAAAATATATTTTCAACAGTTTTGTTTACAGAGGAGCTCCGAATGAACCCTCTCTGGTCCAAATTTTAGAACCAAATACTGTACCTCTACTTCGCTTTCTTCCACAAGTGTCTAATTTTCAATTTTGGTGTAAGGAAAGAAATAGAAAAATGTACTGCAGGTGACAGCTCTGGATTGGTTGTGAATATAACGGCAGAAGCTGCATTTCGAATTTCATATTTTAATGGGCTATTGATTTTAATATTTTGGGGGGCTGAAGTTCTGCTTTAAAATGCGCATACATGAAATATATATATATCTAAAGCAGACGGCATTCTTTCCCCAGTAGCACACTTTAGCATTCATTTTTACTAAAATAATTGCATGATACCAGGTCTGTCATTTAGCTGTGCCTAAAGCAGTATGGTTTTGAAATACAGCTCTGCTAGAAGGTGTCCCCCTTTTTCCATCTCGGAAAGCTGCGAGGTATGAAAGGTAAGAACTGCCAGCCGCACAACATTTTTTTTTCCAGTCAGCGTATTCCTTTCCCAATCCTAAAGTCATGGTCGTCTTTAATGTGACGCTGTACGAAAAAGTATTTCCTGTGCGGTGCTTAACCATAAATAGTGTTTGTTCAGTAAGTGTATCCTGGCTGTGGATATTTCCTTTAGTCCCTGGACTCCACATCCTGCTGTACTTGCTGACCTTTTCCACTATGTGATCATTTTCATTAGAAATCTACCCCCCCACCCCTGAAACACGCACGAGTATTGTACACATGCCCAGGGCCCGAACAGTTCTCTTTTTTTTGGGGGGGTGTATATGGGATGAAGACCCGAATTTGTTTTACACAGTTTAATTGAAGCCATTTGTTATGGTGGAAGGATAAGACTCTCAGCTGGATACTAATGGATTGACATCATCAGTTAACTGTATTGTGTAAATCAACATTGCCTCTTACACTACCAAGGACTGACCCCTGTGTCCACAGATCTCAGTTTTGCTTATAGCAGCTGCTACTCAGCAGTAGTAAGGGACATCGCTAATATCTGTTAGGATAATGTTAATGTCTTCAGCTACAATAAAAATATTTGTTAAATAAATGCATTGAGGGAGAACAGAAAATGTTGGCACAGTGAACAAGTGTTTAGTACTGTAGCCTTGTGCAAGGAGTGTGCATGTTCCAGTTTCCTCCCACACTCCAAAGACATGGTGGAATGTAAACTGGCCCTGTTTGCGTGTGCAATAGGGACCTTAGATTGTAAGCTCTTTGAGGGCAGGGACTGATGTGAATATTCTGTATGTAAAGCGCTGCATAAAATTGTCAGCACCATATAAATATCTGTAAGAAATAAAATCAGAGTACCCAGTGTAGCTGATTGGGTAGAGTGGGAAAGGGCTATAAAGACTGTTGGGTTTTCACTGCTATCCCGGGCTCTGTTTGGTTGTCCATACACTGTAAGAATTTTGGACAATTCCTGTAAATCTAGTGGCCCTGCTGGTTCGATTACTGATTCCACTTTTGTCTAAGAAGCCAGAGTGCAATGTTTGACCAAACAGTGACTGCAGCCAATCAGCCAGTGCCACTGTTGACATGCATTTTGACAGTGGCGGGAGCTTGCTGTGAAAAGGGAGCTCATGTGAAAGGACAATGGGGGGAATTTATCAATGATGGAGCAGACAAAATCTGGAGCAGCTGTGCATGGCAGCCAATCAGCTTCTCTTTTCAGTTTGGTCAGTTAAGATTTGAAAATGGAAGAGAAGGGCAGATTGGTTAGTATGATCAGCTGCTCCAGATTTTGCTGCTCCAGTTTTGATAAATTCCCCTCAATGTATATTAGTTTTTTAAAATTCTGTCTTTAACTACCTCCGGGTCGGCCGTAGTAAAAAAACGGCCGGCCGGGAGCTCTCTAGATCTAAGCGGGCGTCTTTAGCCATCCCCCTCCGGTCACCTCTCCTCTGCAAGAATGCGGAAGTGTTGTATATTACATCACTTCCGCATTCTTGTGTCACTCTCCAGCTTCAGAAGCTGGAAATAAGCTGATGGCGCAGATATGTGCTTCATCAGCTTCTTCTGGGGGTCCTAGGTGACATTAGGGGTCTTGGAGACCCCTGATGTCTCCATAAAGAGGACCTGTCACATATTTTGCTATCACATAGGGGGGTTTTATTAGCCCCCGTATGTGATAGCAATAAAGTTTAGTGAAAAAAAAATAGGATTTTTTTTAAAGTTACACATAAAAAGAATAAAAAAACACATTTTTTAAAAAAAAGTCCCCACCCATACATACACGCATGCAAACATGCGTCGGGAGCGCATACGTGCAAAAAAGACGATTGCGCCCATTACGCCACACATGTTACATATCGCCACAAACGTCTCAGAGCAATAATTCTAGGGCCATCAATCACTGATAACACTAAACTGATGAGCGGTAAAAGCTTTTAAAGTGTCGCCTATGGCCAATTTTGGGTATGGAAGTTTTCTGCGATTTCGCGGGTGCCTGCAATTTTAAAGCTTGACATGTTTGGTGTCTATTTACCCAACGTGACCCGATCTTTTATATTTTACCAAAAAACTGGGTAATAATAAATGTAACATACTAACATAATGTAAAAAATGTAATTATAGTAAAAAATAAAAACCGTAGTGGTGATTAAATACCACCAAATGCATGACGGAATAAACGTCAGTCAAAGTACCGCAGCGCTGAACACTAAAAAATGGCCTGGCCAGGAAGGGGTGTAAACACCTGGTCTTCAAGCAGTTAAAGGAAAGCATCCTGAGAGAAACACATCTGCTGCCATTGCTGACTTCTCCTGAAAATGTTCAGAAATATGTATTTCTTATTTTTATAATTAATGATAATATCATACATACAACAGGTTACGAAAACAAAGAGGAAAGAAGGAAAATAGAATAAAAACCCTGCCTTGCTGTATGATTGTCCTAGGTCAGTGACTCATAAAGTAATATAGCTATTGGATCAGGACACTTGTCCTGTTAGAATTATGTAAACTTACATTGCGCATCTCTCGTTATGAAATTGTTAACTGCCTAGCTGTAAGGCCTATCCAGTAGCTTTGAAAAATTGAGTTAAAGATGGCACCCATAATGCAGAACTTCTACATTTTCAGATCAAATAAACCATTGGACCTGCTTTTTACAGCTCTTAGGTAGCTTTAGGCTTATTTTCATATATTTACTGTGCATCCCTAATGCCTAACTTTATATGAGCATTACATAACAGCACAAGGGAATTTGGTTGGATATATCTTTTTAGCTTGTAAAAAATAGGATATTGCAGACTGGTATTGTGTTCTGTATATTGTAAGTCTGAGAGAATACATCTCACTATTACTGTGCTCCATGCATGCCCTCAGGTGACTGAGAATGTCTATTATGAAGGTGAATTCATGCTACAATGAAGTGGAGATGGTTATCTGTTGTCATTTATTGGGAAATGTGAGCATACTGGTAGGAGGCGGCTAAGACTTAAAGATGTATTGATTGTACAGTGTTCTGCTGTGCCAGTAGCTCTGCCTTATTACAGATGATTTTTCCTTAGTTTTCCTTTTTTTTTTTTTCTTCCACAGTTCTTAATCACAATACAGCAAGGCCCTGTTATTAAATCTGGTGCCCAAGGTGAATTAGTAATATGGGACTAAAGTGAGATTAAAGTCAAAAATCTTTTTCCCTCCCCCCCAATGTTAATGTCAGCACTTACCTTAAATGATGTTTCTTAATTCGATCTTCTTCTTTCCTGTCCTTTTCATCTGTCCCTCCAGCGCTGCCGCGGGTCTCCGATCCAGCGCTGACTCCTCTGAGCTTGCTGGCACTTCCTGTCCCACGGTGTCGGCATTCGGATGCACGCGTCCATAGACTTACCTTGTGTGTCTTCTGGCGTCCTGGCCGAAAATGTGAACTGCGCATGTGCCCGCCCCAAGATGTTTTGCGCCCGCCCGAGAATGTTCACATTTTCGGACGGGAGCGCGCGGGGAAGACACAGGTAAGTATTAACCCTTTTAAAAGCTTTTTAACCTCAGATCTCTTGAAAAAAACTGGGTCAGAAAATGTGTTATGATAAGTTCTGACCCTGGTGGCATTTATGACAGTTGGATGATACCAATCAGTTACCAACGAATTTCCCAAATTCTCCCCCATGACCCGTGGTTCAAAATACATACATACATGTATTGTGCAAGCGGACAGGCATGTTTATGTACACATTTATGTATACAGGAAGTCCCCGAGTTACAAACATATGACTTACATACGACCCCTCCTTACAAACGGAGGCTATTACTGTACAACGGGGGTTCCAGGCTACAGGCAAAGTGTACCACGCAGTAGTTCAGTAGTTGTAATGCTACTGTGCCCGTACCGACGAGGAGTGCCTGCCTTTTTGGGTCTGGTTCGTAGTACTGTACGTACTTTACAGGAAGTTGATTCTTGTTAGACCTGCAGAAGAGGGGTGCCCAACTCTTCCAGGTCACTGTGAGGTTTTTACTGCTGTCTGTATCCTCATTAAAAAGATTTAATCTCACTTCCTGTCCTTGAGACAACAGGAAGTGAGAGGAAATCTACCCCTAGGAAGGGAAATTCACTCCTGTAAGCGTTATCGTGGGAAAAAGGTGTCTCCATTGAAGCTTTATCACCAATCCTTGTTTCCATGACAACCCAAATTTTTCAAAATCCAATTGTGACTGGGACAGAAAGTGGTGAAATCTTCTGAACACAGCTAAGCAAACATTACAGGGGGTTAACCCTTCCCTATGCTAACCAAAACGAAAAAAAATGTTTTGGCTGGAGTCGCATTTAAAAAATGTACCTGTTCCAACTTACATACACATTCAACTTAAGAACAAACCTATAGTCCCCATCTTGTTCGTAACCTGGGGACTGCCTGTACACTATCCTGTTAGAAAACTAGGCTAGTGGTCAGAAATACCAAGGCAACCAAAGGAATTTTTCTCTGAAATGGTTTTGTTAAGCTGGTTTATATGTGAATTTTGGGAGTGCGTTCCAGAGATACTGATAACAACATGACTCCTTCTCAAAACTGCAGGAGTTGTATAGCTATCAGCTAATATTACTGGGAAGCTTTAGAACACTGAAGTTTGACTGATAATTTATCTGGCCCATGCTTGTTGGCTTTCTGGCCTGCTCATAAACAAAATCTGGTTTAGGAAAAAGTCTTACAGGGCCTGTGTTGATGGCACCAGTCTGACGTCAGTTTGAGATGCTTTTGAGATTATCGGTATTCATTGACAGGTGCTTTTGACCTGCAGCTCACCTAATCTGCAGCGCTTCTAGCCATTTACAGGAATGCCCAATTCTGTGGTATAAAGTTGTTCATATAGATGCTAGTCTCCTGTATCATGAGGGTGACTATAGATGATGCATCCAAGCTTTTTAATATCCAATCGATTATTTCCTTCTCAATAGCTGATGCCGGTTTACATAAGATCCAATTATCAGCGGAAACTGAAGAACATGTTATTCATCTTCAGATAATGTGGAACCCTTAGGTTTAGTGTTCTTTTAAGTGGTGTTACGATTATTTAAAGCGACAGGATTCATAATCCGGTGGGGTTACTTCTCATTTCCTTAACTGCCGCAGCTTGAGTCCAGGGAATCTCTTTGATTACAGAGGCACTAACCTTTATAAGTTCTGGTATAGATTGGAAGAATTATCTTCCCGTTCAACCCAATAACAACCTGTGCCTCCTGACCTAGGCTCATGTGTGCTCAGTCTGCTTTAGATGACAGCGCTATTGATTCATACGATCGATTAGTCAGTCATTTTCCTCAGTAAATGTCTTCTAAAGCAGCTCTCCATAAATTAGAATCTCTGCATTGATCAACCTTAGGAAGTATAATTTTTAAAGCTGCTATCTCTGCACCATTATTATTTCTTAAACAAAACATTCAAACATTTCAATTCCATTTATATCTACAGTTCTAAGATGAAAACATCACTGACTTGACCCCACAAAGGTGTGTGTTTGCTGTGCACTATCATGTACAATGAATGATGTACCAACCTTTGTCACCAAATCTTTGAAGCCCATTTTCAAAAGTGTAGTAAGTGAGAGGTTCTGCCTTTGCTTTAATATCAGTAAATTCCAGTAACAAGAAACAATGCATTCCCTGTATACCATTAGTCAAGTACAGATTAAACCCTGATTCCAGTAACCATAAAGACATAACAGGCTGAAAGCCATGTCCCCTCTAACAGCTTTTCATCCCACTGTAGTGCAAGAAGGTGCAGCTTACCTGAGAGTGGCAACTCTGCTCCGTATTCAGGAACAGTGAAGCACCATTGTCACCCCACAGGAAGCTGCATTGGGTGCTTTCACTGGCAGACCCAACAGTTATTTGTGGCACATTGTAGAGAAACTAAGAGATACTTTAATTGCAAATATACTTATAATTAAGTACTGCAGCACATGCTTTTGGTTTTTTAAATGAAAGGCCATAGTTTTACTTTCAGTACTATTAAGTGTTATTCCAATGGCTATCTGATGTTTGAATGGAAATATAATTTTTACATTAGATTACAGAATGGTGTGTGCAGAAATCATATACCCCCAACTATCCTGAATTCTATGAGACTGTCCCGGAATTAAAACACAACTTTGGATTTGGGCTGTGTCCTGAAGCCAAACAAAGGGAGCTCTTTGCCACTGTGACATAAGTGTTCTCCTGTGTACAGACTCAGCGTAATTGTGGTAGAGAAGAGCAGCAGCCTGAAACACAGACTTACTACATGGTTAGCGCCCACTAAGCAAATCCCAGCTCCAACTGACCACCATTGTAACCCTCTCCCCCACTAACCACCAATGTACCCCATCAGCCTCCACTTTTCCCCTCTCACTGAGCATGGACATGGGCATTTTTTGTTTTGATGACAGGGCTTCCAACCCCGCCCCCCACTAAAGTCTAACAGCTGGCCTCCACCCCACACGCTGACTCAATTTTTCCCCCAAATAATGTAAGGGACCCTATGATACATTCTCCTGACAACTACACTCTGTAACTTGCGCAGTATATCAAGTAGACCCCTGACCCCTGTATATACACTACGCTGCAGATTACATAGTCCTGATCAAAGTGTATATTTTCATAACAGTGCATTGTTGCTGTGCAGTTTACAACCATTTTAGTTAAAGGAGAACTATGGGGTTAGGGCTTTTCACCATAGTTCTCCTAAGGGTAACGGGAGGACACAAACTAGCGTCCTCCCATCACGCTAAGCTCAGTATACCGCAGCTGAAGCGGATCTCAACAATTATGTCTGGATCCGCCCAGCTGCATGAGTGACAGCTGGCTCTGCCTATCTAGAGGCAGAGCCAGCTGTAGCCGCCCCCCTCCCCCGTCCGTTCCGCCAGTCAGCGCTGGAGGAGCGGGGAGGGGGGAATCCAGTCCCTCCCCTGTCACGGCTCTCTGCCGTGACAGGATCCAGAAGTGAGCGAACGCCGGTATGTGTTCGCTCACTTCCCGATCTACTGAACCGACCTGTGACAGTTTAATTGTCACAGGTCAGCTAGAACTATGAGGATGAGTGAAAAGCACTCACCTCATAGTTCTTCTTTTAGGTTTTTTTTTTAGGTAGGCTCAGACAGAGTAGAGTGTTAGTTCTTTGCCTTTTATTATGGCTTTTTTTCAATGATTTTTAAGGTTTGTGTGTGTGAGTTGGTCATCCCAGCACAGTAATCAAGGAGTATTTTGTGGGTACATAGACTGTGGAATCTGTACAGTATATACTAATGGTACTCGTAGACTTTATTTAATCGTGCCCCTTTAAGCCACACCCAATATTCAATACAATTTAGCCACACCCACCTTTGCATTTCTTTTTCCACGAAAAGCGTTCCTCTTTCACAAGGTCGAAAGTTGGGATGTATAAAAATAGTTAATGTATGTGAAAGCAGTGTAAATACCGTTCATATATACAGTATGTATGCAGCAGTTTATTTGCAAGTATTATTTTGAACTGTTTTACTGAAACCAATTTAAAATGTGTTTACTGGTTCTTTCTGTATAAACTCTTCTGTATAACTGAAGTGTACTCTAACAAGGTGGCAAAGCCACTATTATTACAAGTGAACATTACTGTTCCTTCTCAATAATTCAAGAGTACACCTTAATCTCCTACATTTCTTTGTGTTGCTGGCCTGTATAGCTTTCAGGAGCTTGTTATCTAATGCCAACCTGCCATCTGAAGATTTATTTTGACAAGGTGGCTTTGCACTCAAAGTGTTGTAGTTTAGTCACAAGCCAGCCTGTCACCTCCTGGACACACAACAGAGATCTTACTACTAGATGCAAGGGGCACTAATTAGAGAAGAACTCTGGTTTAAAAGTTTATCAACCCTTGCAGTGGGGCTACCCCTGCACTGCAAGGGGTAAGTGCTCATTTTTGTTTAGGTGCTTTCCTTTTGCCTTTTGTTGCCAATCTCCACCTATCTATGTCCAACATTTTGAATGCTATGGGAGTGGTCACAGAAGAAAGACCGCCCTAGACACTGCCCACAGAACCACATTTTGTGATAAAAACAAAATGGTGGCTGAAATGAGATGTGTAGAGAGAGAGAGAGTGGGTTGGGATGTAGGTTATTGGTATCCCTGAGATCAGCTTTAAGATGTACTTGACTGAACTCCCAGCTGTCCACTCGAAACTAAGCTATCCATTCTGGTTAGACTTTCCTTTTAAGGAAGAGTTTTGGAGACTTGTGAGTAATTCAGAAGAGAAATTTCAGTAAATTGTTTACAAGGTGTACATTTATTATTGTATAGATCATGCTTTGATAAGCCATTGTATAAATGAAAGTGATTTCCTAAATGGTCATATAGACCTTTCCCAACATTTATTGCCATATGTTTGAGGAAAGTACTGGTTCATGGGAATTTCAGAACAATTCATAATAATGACTTCCCAGCTTAGTAACATTGTGGCTCCTATCCATGCTGGGCAACTGTACCTTCCTTCTATTTCAGGAGCTCATTATGTTCCTACTACCGTACATTTCGGAAATATACATTTTTGTTCCTCATTTAAGTGCAGTAAACCTATTTGGATGGTATGGCTTGCTTGTGGTTGTATTATTATTTTAAAAGGTAATATTAAAGTCAATGTCTATGACTCGCATTTGATACGCAACCAGTATGAGGCCATAATGGATAAGAAAATGGAAGAAAACATACACATTATACCTTTTTTCCCCACAATGCTTAGATGTGCCAGTACTGGCAACTAGGGCTGCATCTAACAAGCAGGCCAACTAATCGAATGTCCAACTAATTGATAATGAAAATCATTGAAAACTATTTGCATTATCAATTCTTATGAGCTTAGTCGATTAATTGTTTCAGCCCTACTGGCAACTGCTTTTCTTAATTAGGGAGAGTTAAATCACAGGGTGCTAAATGTCAGGGCAGTCCAACTTCTGCTGTATTTGAAAGACTGCAACATTGCATCCCTGCCATTCCCTGCTTGTTTGCTTTTATTACAATATGTAAAACTGTAGAGAAGAAAATAAGCTCAAAAGTGTAGTTGTTGCCAAAAGCAACCTATATGGTTTTATTTGTCATTTGATGAAAAAATGAAAGAGGAATTCTGACAGGCCGCTATTTGACAGTTTTGTGCTCCCCTTCTAGATTTAATATATTAACCCCATGATGTCCAAAAGAAATATCTCGCATGAGAGTAAAAGTTATTGAGACTAAAGTGTATGTCTGGGCAGAACTCAAAAAAATACTTAATACATCTCTGCAATACATGCTTATTTCTCTTTTAGGCCCTGTGTCAACAGGCTTTAGGCTTGTGTTGATGGCATCATTTTGACATCAGCTTGAGATGCTTTTGGGATAATTCAGAATTTATTGACAGGTATTTGCATTTCACCTGCTGTTGACCTCTGGATCTGCATTTGACCTGCTTCAAGGGAGTTTTGCATTCCAATAGACTTGTATGGAAATTATAAACCTGTCTCACGCTACCTGTTGCTTGTTGACAAAAGCCTTCAAAACACTCCCAAGTAAGCAAAAAAAACCTGTAGATGCTGCCAGAAGTCAAGTGAGCTCCTAGCATCCTGTAGTACACTGTCTCGGCTCCCCTGAAAATCCCAGCGTTGTCATTTGGGCCTGATTTCTTCCCCTGCTGCACTACAGAACATCTCACCCTTATGTCATAAAGATGAGGAGAAGGGGAGGTGGTGTTGTTAAAGTGAACGTAGTCTTGTTTTAGCATTGCTTGGACACATTTAAATAGGAACAGTTCCAAAGTGTTCATTCAGGAAAACAACAATTAATAAATAAGAGAACTCCTAACTTGCAATGGGATCTCTCTGTGGCTGCTGCAGCAATGTGGCCTTCTGGATGCTTCATAAAGTAAAATAAAATACAAAATCACTTCATCAAGGCAAGTGAAAATCTTTTCTGTAACAGACCCAGCACACCGTGCATTTTTCTCATTTTCATTTCGGTATCAGTATTATTAAAATCAATTCCCAATTAATTAATTTATAATCAACTTTCCATACAACAGCTTTCATAAAATAACTGCTCACAAACACCAGTGCTGCAGATACATCCTGTACTTCTAGCACATTAAACAACGGTTCCCTGTAATCGCTGAACTTGACAACTTGTTTTGTGGCCAGGGCCAAGGATTGAAGTAGATGAAAAGGAGGTGCTACAATGTTATTTTTAGGAATGACGAACCTAAATCACCACATCCATAGTTGTAGTTGTTCCTGACCAGTCTTTCCCATGAGTTTTCAACCTCTTGTTACAATTCCCTCATGCAACAGGAAATAGGTGGAGAGGAACAAGCAAATAGTCCGTGTGCATCAGTTGTACACATAGTGGATTGTGATTTTGGCAGATTTTTGTTGCGAAGCGATAGAGCACCCACTTGGCTTACCTTTACGTCAGATTTATTTTCTGTTTTTATTACTGAGGAATATATTATGCATCTTAAGTGAGCTTGCCATGTCCTGGGATTGTGGATTTAAGTATTTATTTGCTCTCTCTCCTGCTCTGAAGGCTGGGGTCATGTGCAAACTACAAGGGAGAGAAGACTTCAAACGCATAGATTTTGTACAGAAGTTGTCCAGGGACAATCAGATCATGCCGCCGACAGCAAAGCCACCTGACAAGAAAGCACACGTAAGTCTTTATACCTTGTCTACTTCTTAAAGGGTCAATCCACCCTAAACTGATATTTCTATCAAATACAAATGCTAGTGGGCTGAATGCCTCTGTAAGATATCAAATGCCTCATAGTCAACAGCTGTGTGATCCCTTCATTGGCTTTGTCTACTTACTGTTACCATTATAAAGCAAGGGAGATGTCACTTCTACTACTGTGTGGTGTGTAGTTTAAAATAAATAACAAAAACAGAATGACAAGTGAGACAGATGCAGTGGTTTCAGTCGATTTGTGATGGCGGGAACTCAAATGCACAGATGTTGGTGTCAGTAAAGTCAAGTTGACAAAAAGTCTCCAATGACCTGTTGCTGGTGGAGACCCCTTAAATGCATCTAGTATCGCTCATGTTAAGGCATCATAAACCTTTTTGTATAGGTGCTTGCATATGTATGCCAAAACTAAAAGGCATCAGAAAAAATAATCTAATTTTGGAAAATAGGAAAAATATATTTTTTTGTGTGTTTCTCAAATACACGGCATTATTTTTACAAGTCCTGTGAAAACGTAGATACTGGTAATCAAATTCACTTTTGTGCTTTAGCAAATTCACGATTTATCGTATTTTATGTTGCCGTTAATGATCAGGGTGCATGAGCATAAATTGTACAGCGACTGTCTCAGCTAAACAAGACTTAGGAAATTGATTGAAGTGTTGTGCTTGGTTTTATTGGTTGGAAGGTTGAATTCTTCTCTTGCTTACTTGCGTTATCTAACCCCAGGGTGTAACAAATGTATTATTGCTTTTAAATGTAAATTATTTATCATAGAAAAACTTGCATTTGTGCAGGGATCATACAGTCTTTAATTATATGGAATGGATAACGCCTGCTGGGGTTAGTATATTTAATAGAGAAAATAAAAGATACTGGCTGGATATAGATGATGTTTGTAAATAGCAAAGCACAAATATTTGCTAGGTGTCGAACCTTTGCAGCGCTTTTGTTTAAAGAAGTCTTATATGTAATTTTAGGTATGCAGATAAATGTAAATGATCTTATCATAGTACAGTGTGATCATGTTTTTAAAACCTAGTTTTATGTTTATTAACCTCTTGCCGTCCGCCCGTTAAGAAAAAACGGACGGACGGCATACTCGCATCCGCGGGTTGCCGTCGCGAGACGGCATTTTTTCCCTGCTCGCGCACGGGCAGGAAAGACCCGCTCGTTACTACAGCCGTTAACGGCTGTTTCACATACAACCGATCAGCGGCTCTATAGCCACCGATCGGTTGTATGGCGTGAAATGGCCAATTTTGGGTAATGTCGTTTTTTTGAGGTGACCCCGTCTTTTATATTTTACCAAAAAATTTGTTAAATAATAAATGTTTTAGAATTTAATATAGGGGGAACTGTTTTTTTTTAAATCTGTAGTTTTTCCTTAATATATTAAAAAATAAAAACCCCAGTGGTGAATAAATACCACCAAAAGAAAGCTCTATCTGTCCCCAAAAAAGGGTATAAAATTCATTTCAGTACAGCGTTGCATGACGGAATAAATGTCAGTCAAAGTACCGCAGCGCTGAATACTGAAAAATGGCCTGGATGGGAAGGGGGTTTAACACCCCGGATGTCAACTGGTTAAAGTGAACCTTTCTATTCTGCAAGCTTGTAGGCTTAGCCTGCATTCACACCTAAGCGTCGGCATTTTACGCACGTTATTGCCAAGTGTATTTTGCTTGTTTTAAAAACATTTTTATGCGTGTTAGACACACGCACATTAAGACGTGCATCTTGGCTGGCAGATCAAAGACATTGCAGTTAATGGGGAAACGTGTGTAAAAACGCACGCAAAATATGTTTTGCACGTTTTCCAGGCTTTTCAATTGAAGTCTATGGGACCAAACATGCACACAAACGCCCCAAAGAAGCTCAGGAACTTTTTTGAGCGACAGGTGTTTTGCAACTTGCGACAAAATGCCTAGGTGTGAATAGGACCTAAATGGTACCTTCCATTCTATCCGCTGATTTAAGCTTCTTCTTTTCATAAAACCTGCAGCCTTTGCAGCCTATATAGCACTGTTATTGTTATGCAGCTGTTGACTTTTTATCAAAAGTCAGCAGCTAAGCTGTCATCACTATCTCTAACTATGCCCCCAAGCTCTGACAAAACAAGAAAGCAGTGATCCATGACTAGTGCAATGAATAATAGTGTGGCTTGACAATAGTGTGTAAGAGTCAAGATGGCAGTGCGCAATAAGGAAATAATAGGCTCTTGGAACATAATTTTTCACTTATTTTACACTAATGAGTTCCTCATAAGCTGAATAGTTCTCATTTAGTGGTAGTTTATGTACACCTTTGAAAAGAAAGGGTAGCTTTAATTATATATGTGCTCTGGGGCAGACATATGCTTGATACATAGGCATGCCTTGTTTTGGTCTCGCTTATCACTGAAAAGGCCTGATTGAAAACACTTGACTATGTGTAGTCTCTAATGAGGTCAAACATTCTCAGTATACCTGAAAGCTAATTAGCCATGCTTGCCTAAGCTATACGTGGCATGTTGAAACTAAGAGCAGCTTTTTTTATTCATGGCATGAAAAAGGTGCTTTTTCTTACTTTGTCTGTTTAAGGGAACAATCCATGTCAGCCCACCTACATCAACTTGGAAAACTGATGTGTAAAATGAAT
>NW_017308057.1:143966-147714 GCF_000935625.1 Nanorana parkeri
GGGGTCCTCTTGCTAACTCAATATTTGAACAGTAGAAGCAATGCATGAATTGGGGGACATTGCTTGCAACTACCAAGCCTTGTATTGTTAGGTTGTAGACATTATTAACATCTAAATGATCTCAGTAGGTCATTATTGAAAGTAAAAACATTTGAAATAATTTGTGTAGAAGTATGGAGTGTCAACTAGGGTTTTCATCACAGAAGATAATTGTCCTATAGAACATCTACTATAAAGACATGTGTTGGTAGTGTAGATTGAGAAAACTACATTTATAATATGTCTGTGAAGGTTCTCATTCATCCAGGTCATGGTATAGCTGTAAAAAATAAGTCGAGGCAACTGAACTTGCTGTATTTTTCTTGAAGCTTCAAGTTCAAGAAAAATAAAGCAAGTCCAGTTGCCTTGACTTATCTTTTACAGATATGCATTTATAATGTATCCCTCTATTCCACGATGGGAATATCACTATAGATCCGGTAGGGTATGTTAGGACTTTTAGCTCTCCAGTGGCTAGAGGGCAGCAAGGTGCCTATGCCTGTTTATAAGTTTTGTTGTGACATACACAACAGTCTACAATAAACTAGAGCATTTATGCAATCTAAGTTCCATATGCTTGAGGGTGTTTTCCTTTAAGTCATCAGTCATTTTCCACATGATTCTTTTGTATAGAAGTGATGTCCATGACACGTAACGTGCCAACACTACACACCTTTTGTCAGTAATGTTTTTTCTTCGCCTAGAAGGAATGTTAGAAATGGAGGCTGCACACATGATATATACATCTCCCTGAGGGAAATTTATACTGTACATACATAAAATACTGCTGCACTATAAATCTTTAGTTCACATGTAGATTTTGTGATTACCCTTAAAACACCACACACGCATGTTAAATAGAGCTATTCAAAAAGAGTATTTGAAATTGCATGAATTATGGATAGCTGACTCTCAAATATTTATGATAATGGTTTATGTGCTACATTTTTTACTTAAGAGGTGCATTTTTTATGTGGTAGAACACAAGACTCTGTTTGGCTTTCCAATTAAAACTTTGTTCCTACACTTTTAGATTTACAGGTACACTAAACCTAAGGTTTTTTTATATTTCACTGTTGTAGATCTTGCTAACATTGCCTTTCCTCTTTCATCTTGTCATACTGATCAATGTAATTGCACAGGTGTCAGGTACACTGGCTTAAAACCCAATTCAGTGATGTGGAGATAACGAATTCCCAACTTGTACTGAGCCCAAATCACATGTGTAGCTTCTATCTAGCTATGCCATTGTTGTAAATATATGAATATACAGGTGAAACTCGAATAATTAGAATATCGTGCAAAAGTTCATTTATTTCACTAAATCATAAATGTAAAACAATTCAGTGGCAATGCAAATACAACTCTAAAAGGAGAACTATGGGATGAGTGAAATACACTCATCCCCATAGTTAGAGCCGATGTGTTACATTGTAGCTGTCACACGTTGGCTCTATTGATCAAGAACTGAGCAATCACATACCGCTGAGCACTCAGTTCCCAATCTTCTCCCTGCAGAGATTAGTGGCTGCCAGTCATAGCTCCCTGCAGGGACTCCCCCCACCCCTCCCTGTTCCTCCAGCGCTAACTTGAGGAACAGCAAAGGGAGGGGGTGGGCACAGCTGGCTTTGCCTCTAGAGAGCCAGAGTCAGCTGTAAATTAGGCAGCCGGGTGGATCTCGACAATATTGTTGGGATCCTTATTGGCTGCAGTGCAGCTCTGCGCTTTCAGCATATTGTGGGCAATTGCCTGCTATTTGCTGAGTTTTGGGTCACTGGAGGACATTAGTAAATGTCCTTCTGTGATCCTAAAGAGAACTACGGGCAAAAAAGGTTTGGCCATAGTTCCTTTTTAAGGTCTTCTTCATTCATTTAGACATCTGATCCTGTAGCACAGTCAGGGATAGAGGAGGCTTTGGGACCTTTGGTCTGAGGGACCAAATGCAACCAACTAATTGACATGGTTTTTGGTGATACACCTTTTTGAATCTTTCAACATCACCTTCCTTTTTGGCTCTCAAATTTTATCTCTGAGCTAAAAAGGAATTGCTGGAAGACCGTGTTCACACTTACTGAAGTTCCTGCTCTGATGCTTGTCTGAATGATGAAGTGTCTCCACTTAATACTCCCAGACCATCATATCTTATTAGTACTGCCCCAGTGGTGGCTGGGGGAAATGCTTCCCTGTCCTTCCAGTCCTCCCCAGATTAAACTATTGCATCCGATAACTGGGCTGCATACAGGTTAGCTAGCCAGCAATAAGTATCCAATTCAAACTGAAGTGCTTGTTGTTTTAAAAAGACTTTTCCCAATAAGATGTAAAATCTCTGTATTGTGGGACACCGATTGTTCTTAATACAAAGGTGAAAATGGGACAGATATCACACCATCGCTTAGTGGTCCCATTCAGGAAGATGATTGTTGCAGATTCTGGTGGAGCAAGACAAGGATATATCTTTAAGTGGACATTGGGCATTAAATACATTCTTATTGGTTTATCCATTCTATTTATTCTGATCGATCAGGAATTATTTTTGACCATGAGGAGATTTGTTGGGAATATATTGTCTAAAGAGGCCTCATGTCCCAAAGTATTTCTCACATGGGTACTTTTACACATAAATATGTTGATATGGATGCATGTGTAATTTCACTCATATTGCCCCCAAAGTCTCAACTTTCTAACTTTCCTGTAAAAGTGATTGGTAGGGTGACCTGACATAATGAAAAAGCATTCAGCGACATGACAGTCATCTCCAGTTTCTAAAGCAACAGGATTGGTTAATGATGGAGAACATTCTATGGCTTCCTTTGATGAAAGGAATTCTCATTTTCCGTGCAGATTTAGAACATGCACAAGGCATGTCTTTACTGTTTATATACTGTATGTTACATATATACAGTCAATACATTCATTTTTGTGTTGCACGTTTTACAGATGTAGAACTGGTTATTTGTCTATAACCTATATTTCTTTTCTATTCCTTGTGTGTGTAGCTCTTTATCACAGCCGCTCTCATTGATAGGCGCTGTTCATCAAGGAGAAAATGCTCTGTAAGACCAGTGCAGGAAGACTAATGTTTTGTATTAAGTAACACAGAACCTGCAGTTTAATACATGATACATCAATAATGTTCTTCACGTCTTCCTATGTACATTTCTTATCCCATCACTAGTACATAATTTGAGCCGTGTTTCAGTGAGATAGCAGCTTTGGCCATACTTTGATGGATGCTCTGCGCCGCTCATTCATTTTTTTCCAGGCAGGGATGCAATCCTGGCATATACCCATCTTAGTCCAGACACCATTGATAGAAAAGCCTTGTTAATTTATTTTTTCTCCTCACTGAATTGTTCAGCATTCTGCCTGACATGAATTTACTTTTTATAGAAAATATATTTTCAGCATTAATCATCAACACACTGATGTAAAACATGCCATTGTAAGACTTTTCTGGGGACATTTTGTTGGAGGAAAGAGGGATCATAGCTGACAAAGAACGATATTTATCCAAACAAATACTGCTTTGTTTTCACACATTGAGATTGGGTGCAACATTTCAACGCATCTTTTTCTTGTAAAAGAAGTACTCTGCTTTAATGGTAATGTAGAATGTTTTTTTTTCTTTTCTGTGAATAGCTGATCATGGTTGGAGAAGTCTAAAATATGAGAATTGTCTTCCGCCATTTTATTTTAATAATGTTGACAG
>NW_017308057.1:147942-187365 GCF_000935625.1 Nanorana parkeri
TATATACATATATATATATATATATATATACATACACTGTGTGTGTGTATGTATGTGTATATATATATATATATATATACACAAACACAGAGCCAATTTATTATTAGGCATAGCAGGTATGGCAGAAAATCTTATTTACACATTGTTACAGTACTTTAAGCCAGGTTAGGACAAGTAAAACAAGCAAATGTTGCAGGTAAAAGTAGTGGCCACTGGGAAAAACCATACAACTAGCTCTTAATATAAGTAACACAACATCATTGACGACTAAAATCCAGGCAGGAAGACCTATCTGCAGTATTTATTCAGATGTAGTGCAATAAACACATGGTAGTGCATTGCCATCTGTTGCAGTGCCCTGCAACCCAGGTGTGATGTGTTGGGTTGCTTTGGAGCACAGTGCACCAATGCATGTAGCATGCATTACAATGCATTGCAGTATTGTGCATGTTACTGCAACACAAATGGTATGAATGAACAAAATCTATAATTTTGAGAAGACAGATTTCACATATCTATAATAGCAAAATAAGGGACACTTCCCAATAATAGTAATGCCAATTTACATAAATTGTAGCAGTTTCTAAATCCAAATTACATGTTGATGGGCAGAACCTTATGTTTCTTTGGATGTTTTCATGTTGCTTCACGAAACATGGTATTTGACCCACCTTATAGCAGTGTGCAGCAATTTTATGAGATATGGTAATAATGCATACAAATAATAACACTGCTGTGAAATCTTTCCTGTAACCTTGTTCCAGCCTTTCAGGTCAGTGTTAAGAGCCTGTTAGATAAGTGAAATAAATCACATTTGCAGCCAGTAGTGCTTATCTGCACCCATCCAGAAATTGTTTTTTTTCCCAGGATACGAGGCTCAAGTTATTAGGGAACTCGAGTAGATGTAGCTGTCACATTTTGCATGCATAAAAAACTAGCGGATGCTTGAGATTTCTCTTCTCGCTTCCTTTCAGCAGGGACTGTACTAATTAAACACGCAGCATGAGTTTTGCAGCATCCTCATGTTCCCGATCTTTGTCTTCTGAAATTATAATCTGTAAACTTGACCGGCTTTGGGAACTGAAACAATGCAGATCCATTATCCGTTCTGGAACACTGCAGTGTTTCCTAGAAAGTTCAATAAAATATTAAATGCATATTTTACATTTCTTTTAGGCAACTTGCAGTTCAGTTTTTTGTACATTTTTACTATAGCCCATAATTCACTGTTCAGACTACTCTAAACTGATTCACAGTAAAATCCAATTGGCTGTTATGTGTTACTGCACCAGATTTGCACATCAACATTGCTTCTTGAACTGCTCTTATTGAACTCTACCAGAAGACAACAATATTATGCTGTTAAAACACCCTACAATTTACTTTTATTAAAACAAAATCCCTCATATAAAGATCATAAAACAAAACAATGGAAGTAATTTGAGTCAGGAGCTCTTAAAGATAGCCAAGGCTGTTGTACATGGATAATACTGTATGCAGGGGTGTATCTACTGCAAGGCAAACTAGGCACTTTCCAGGGGGGCGGCAGAAAACACTGCCCCAAATCAATGAGGTGGACAGGGAAGGACTTGCCTTTGGGCATTCTGGGCACTTGCCCAGTGGACCAAGGCTGGGTGGCACAGAATCAGGCAGCGGTGGCTGCCTAATTAGGCAAACTAGGCGGATGCAAGGCCCTAAGAGCTGCTGCCTAATTAGAGAGCTGCCCAGTGAGATGCGGTCCGGCTGGCTTTGTACAGGAGGTGGAGGAGAAGCAGCGGGTGGCTTGGGGCTGGCCATAGCATGTGAACCGATGGCGAGATGTCCCAGAAGCAGGCTGGGGACTGCAATGTATCCTGTTGGTACTGATGGCACATCGAGCTGCAGTGAAAGGGGCTATGCACAGTCCTCCTTAGACCCTGCACAGTCCTCCTTAGACCCTGCACAGCCCACCATAAAACCTGCACAGCTCACCTAAGACCCCCGTACAGCTCTCTTGAGACTCCATGTGTGCTTTATCCAGTAACTGACAGGTTGCGCAACATGTCCAAAACAGGATGGGGTGGGGCAAATTGAGATTGATGGGGGTGCCTAGGGCAGCACAAAACCAAAATACACCACTGACTGTATGGATTGTGTGTATTGTAAAATATTATCTTGGACTTCTTTGTCAAGGAAAAGCAAGGTGTTTCCTAAACAGTAATTACTTACACTTATTTTAGGCACTGTGCTAAAAAAGTGGCTGTTGGACCGGTGATTGTCTGCTATGCACAAACCTACACCAATAGTACTGAATACACAAACCTCAGTGTTGTTACTGTAACCAGTTAGCTTATGGTGGAGCCAACGATATTGGGACTATCGAATGGTATTTTTTTTTCTGTAAGCAAATTGTGGAGTCAGTATGATATACAGGCCAGGATAGAGACACTATAATTCTATAATTGACAAGTCATTTTTACATCCATGTGTGTTTGGGTAAATATGTTCACATCTTTTTGTAGGGGGTCTTGTTCTGCCGGCATAGGTTTTGGGAGACTGTCCTCAATCATGATTCACTTGCCATGTAATCACTGCACCACTTAGAAGCAGTCAGGTGAAATAACATGCCCTTGATGTGTCAGGAGTGGCTGCCTGTTGGCTCAGATCTGGGTTAAGAAAATCTGCAAACAGAACCCTTATGTTCTTTCCCAAGAGATGATTATCTCTCCGCTACACTCCATTGTAATACATTGCTGACATTGGCATGTTATTTTCCTCATTACATAAACAAATATGATGCAGCTAGTTTTCACTGCAGTTATTTAAAATGTAATTTCTTTGTCATTTCACTCTGCTCTACAATACTACAATTTTGTTTCACAAGTGACAGGTTCTTTTTTAAGGTTTTGCTTTATATATCTAGCAAACCTTTGCTATGCACTTCACTTTGGACTAGCTTACAGAACAATCTAGGTTGTGTGTTCTTCTGAGCAGTCCAGCTCCTTTTTTTTCCTTCATTTACATGCTATTTAAAACAAAGCTGCTATATAAAGTTGTTTTTTCTTAAGGAAAATGGGATCTGAAGCAACCCTAAACATCGAAATATGCATACATGTGTATATAAAACATTTTTATGGTTTGGTTTGTGGTCTAAATGATGCTATAACAGTTTTAAAATAAATATAGCGTAACTTTCTTTTCTATTTCTCTTCTGTCTCTTGTATTACTGTTCATTTGTCAATAATTTAGCATTTGTTGGCATTTTGCTTAGTCAGTGAGTGTTTGTGACGTCACCGTCACAAGGGCAGGGGACTTGGCAGCAGCTCCTCAATGTTCTCAGTACTTCCTGGAAGGCTGAACACACTTGTTTCCTCTTCCCACCCTTTTCCTCCAGCACCTTTGTTAACTCTTAAATGTTATCTTCATGTACATCATTGGGATTGCCATAAAATAGTTTGGGATTGAAACACTATCAGTGCTGCCAAAGTGTTCTTGAAGGAAGCATCTGTTCCATTTGGAAACACATTAGTGTTATGTGTTCTTTAAGTAAAGGACTGTTATATAAATGAGAATTAAGAAGTTGACATTTTGTGTTGAATGGTGTTTTTAACAGATAAGGTCTCTCCTGTTAATCGTTGACTATATTATATGAAAAACACTTCTCTGTATGGACAGTTACAATGGTTTGACTTTTCTTTTGGAATTATCTATATTCTGTTATCAGCTCCAGGCAGTGGGCTCTCCCACTTCAGAAAACCCTATTTTGAGGTCCCCACAATGGTATTTTATGCTTTTTATTTTTCGTACTTTTTAATGTCTTTTGGGCAGCCACATGACTCACAGGTCCTCTTCGGCCATTTCCCAGTGATGGGTGGTCCTACAAAATGCAGTGAACAGCACTGACGTGATGACATTGGCACCACTCTGCATCAATTTACTATGATTTCAAGACACCTTGTTTTGGGGACCACAGACTCGCAGTCATTCCCTATTCTTACAGGTTGGGTTAGTACTGGGCATCATTCAACCCAGAGGACTGAGGACATTTTGTAGCCAAAAAGAGGTATAAGCTGTTGTTTTGTTTTTTTAACACCCGGGGGACATTTAAAAGATAAACAAATAGCCTGAAGATTTGCTTTTAAGTACTATTATACAATAAGTTGGTCAGTGAAGAGGTCACTTTATTCCACTGTACCTGCTGGTAGTAATATGACCATAAGAAGGTCATACACATACTTCAAATTTAGGTAGAGCAAGTGGGGAAAAACACTCACTGGCCTCCTATGTCTTTTAGGTACTTCAGTGGGGGTATAGCTACACTTTCAAGCTGAACTCCTTGCAGATACATGTACAATACTAATTATGTGTATTCATTAAAGATTAGTAAATATTTCTAAATGCAACCAGTGTAAGTACCTGAATGTGTTCCAATGTCAGCCTCGTGTAATTTCTTGTACGGCAGCACTCAGATTGGGTGGAGCAGCAGTAGGGGCTAATCAGATGTGCTGAATGGAAATATACTAACAAATAAAATGTGGATAAGCTTATCAGTCTGCTTTTGTTATACACTGCCCAATCACAGGTTGAAAGCAGGAAGGTGTCTAAGCTATATTTTCTTACCACGGTAGAGAATCTCAAGATGGGTGGCAAAAAAATACAAATGCTTTCGCAGGTAAAACCCCTTTCATATGAGTATTGTATCTGAGCATCTAGTGGTTTGTTTGCATAGACTTCAGTTTTAATTACAATACAGGTTCCATCTGCTTTCCATAATAATTAGGTCTCCTGCACTTGGGCCTCCAAGTGTTTGACGCAGGAGAAATTGATCTGGGAAGTAAACATACTTTTTACTTCCCAGATTCATCTACCCTGCAGGTTACTTCCCAGATTCATCTCTTACTTGCCATAGAAAAGCATTACATGCTTTCAGATGCGTTCAGAAATGAGCTCCAGACACATCTAGAAGTACGTATTCTGACTTAATTGTGCATGGGGCTATACTTGGTTTGCTCCACTGGAGTTTTTTTATTTACATTAAAAAGAATTTTGCTGTAGAAATGATACATGCTTGCTTTTCAAGCCATAGCTGATGCTGGGGCATACCTGAGAAGATCACAACATTGACTAATGCTAACCCACATCAAAATGAATAGTTTGAGCAATGCTTCAGCGTCTTCCATTCCTCCAGCTTCATAAAGGAGGACCTCTTTTTTATATAACGTATATTCCTACTTGTGTTATTAAGAATGTTTAATTCCTTAGTTTTAGACCCTACACTTGTGAATCCTGACATGTAGCATTGTGAGTTGAAGGTTTAGCATACAGATTTGTATCATGCACACCATAGTATGCATGCAATCAATTATTCATGTGGTATAAATTGCTCAATGCATGGACATGTTTAGCTAAGCCCATAAAATTATATGATTATATTAGAGTGATTTCCAGAACCCCTCTGACATTGTCTTGTGGAAATTGAATAAATAAATACTTCTGCATATTAAGCTGAATTCCAGACATGACAGAACACAGAGCTCCATACACATATGGAATTTGGGTCAGGTATGTGGTTTGAGAGCTCTGAGCCTTTCTTTCCTGTATAGACATGAATGTTAAGGCACAACCAAATTATTATAGCTAAACAAGGGAGTAGCCAGTGTTTTCTTGGTAGAAATTGAAATGGAGTACCCTGGAGCAATGTTCTCAACCTTTTTGTTTTCCAGTTTTGGCACCCTTAAAAAGTATGCAAAATCTCAAGACACCTCCATCTAAAATGTAAAAAATGAAAATGTAAAAATTTAACCAACGATGTGGGGTCCTCCCAAAATCCATCCCCAGACCCTTATACTAGACAAGGATCTAGTATGGATTTCAAGAGGGAACCCATGCAAAAACAAAACAAAAAAAGATGAGTCCCCTTTCACATTAGAAGCTACTCCTTTTACTATAGGAATGCCCTTCTCATCAGAGTCCTTTCACACCATAGTTCACTTCAGGAGCCCCCTTTGCATTAGAAGCTCTCTCTTTCACATCAGAGCCCCCCTTTCATCTTAGAATCCCCCCTTTTACATCGGAGTGTACCCCCCCATACAGTGTGTGTGTGGGGGGGGGAGACTGCTTGCATATTAGCTGTAGGAAGTGGCGTTGGTGGTGGTTACAGTGCTAGTGCAGGCTATTAATAATGGAGTCAGTTCTTTTTCAGCAGCTTCTGTAGTGTTGCCGTTCACAAGCCTGAAGTGCCAAAGCTCAACTCATATCGTTTTCTTTTAAATAAAGTGCTTTTTCCCAGGTGCTTTTTAAAACAATAAAAAAAAGCACAAATCTCTGGCACCGTCTCCTGCAGTAATTCCTCTCTGCCATTAGATGTCCTCAGTCTTCATATTTGAATGACAGCCAGCATCATTATATCAGCATGCTCTCTGCATATTTGAGGACCATCCACCACTGGAGAAGATACAAAAAGGAAGAGGATCCTATGTGTCTCGTGATCAACCTGAAAACATCTGGAAAAGGTAAGTATCCCTCATTCGTCCTCTCCCTTGGCTGTATGATCATACCCCTCATGCTTCTGATTGTGTTTTCCAGGTCTTATGTATCCTGTTACCATCTATGCCATCACCAGATTTTGACTTTAATTAACTTTAATTAAATTAACTTTGAGATCTACTTTTCAAATGATGAGCTTAATGAGATCTACCAATGAAAAAACACCTTTATTTCAAAATCACTTTACTGGGACTACTGCCTCTCTCTCTCGCTCTCTCTCTCTCTTCTCTCTCTCTCTTCTCTCTCTCTGCAGCAGCTTCCCGGTTCTTGTCCTGTCCTCCTGCGGTGCTAGTGTGTCCCGACGCTACAGACTGGGTGCCCCTCCCCGCACTGGTGATAGTGTGGCCGAATGTGCCCGACGTTGCAGATGGGGAGAGGTGTCCCGCCCCTTCCCGTCTGCAGCGTGTTACACATTCAGCCGCACTAGCACTGTGAGAGGGAGCTCAGGTCAGTGAGCCGATCGCAAACTACCAGTGCTTGCTTTGCGATCGACTGGTAGATCGCGATTGACCTAATGGGCACCCCTGATCTATAAGTATATGTTTGTAGATTGTCATTACTAAACATTTCTAAAGGTGCTTTTGTTGTTGTTTTAAAGATATGGGTAAAGTTTCTCTTTAACACCCCAAAGACCCTTGACGGAATTATTCCGTCATTGGTCCTTAAGGTTTTTTTTAACAGACTCCCGGCGTACCCTGTTTACATTTGTAGAGCCGGCTGCTGGCTTTACAATAGAAGCGATTCTGGAGCCAGATCTAGGGCCAACATTTCCGCGTACTGATGACCTGTAGGATCTTTTAAAGTGTTGTCTATAGACCTTTTGAGGTACTGAATTTTTTTACAGGTTCACGGATGCACACAATTTTTTACCTGGGCATAATCAGTATCTATTTACTTATTGTAACCTCATATTTTATATTTTAGAAAAAATGGGTATTGTGTTCTGGGGCACTCAATTTAACTTAACTTGCATTTTTTACAAAAATTTGGGGTTTAAAAATAAGCTGCGCCGATATAGTGCATTAAAAAAAAATTGCAACTGCCACCATTTTATTCTACAGGGTCTTTGCTTTCAGAAAATATATAATGTTTGGGGGTTTTAAGTAATTTTCAGGCCTAAAATGTGGATTATAATGTGTGCAAAAAACAATAAAAATGCCTTGGCAGCAAAAGGGTCCTTAAGGGGTTAAGAAGCTGTGTTTACTCTTCAGTAACCAAGATTAAAGTTTGTGCAGAGGCAATTTTGTTTGTAGTTTTGGTTAGCATAGAGAAGTGTCAGACCCTCTTTCAAATTTATATTGTGGTCTGAGCCCCAGCTGGGGAGATTTCCCCCTCTATTCATCCTGTCACTGAGACAGAAGGTAAGTGCAAATTTACTAGGGATGCACTGAAATTTCAGCCACCGAAACATATCGGTCTAAAATTGCACTTTTGGCAAAATGCTGAAAGTACCATCTTTTGGCTGAAATTGCGGTGCATCCCTGGTTTCTCTGCCTGTCCCCTCTGACACAGCGCAGCATCCAGTGGGGAGGAGAGAAACGGTCACAGGAGGCCGAGCGGTGTGGGGGAGGAAATCGATGTGAGCGTCCGGTGTCTCTCTCCTCCCGCACCGCTTGGCCTCCTGTGACAGATCAGGAGAGCGGTGTGTGGTTGGTGACAGCTGTGAGTGCTGTCACAGGAGGCTGAGCTTTCCTCCCCACACCGCTCGCTCAGCCTCCTGTGACAGCAAATTCAGGATGGAGAGCGCGTACAAGCAGTCAGTGATCGCTGAGTGTTTGTAAATAAATGAGGACATAGTATGTTTACTGTGTCCCCAATTGTGGATGAATGGGAAGTGATCTACATCACTTCCTGTTCATTCATGATTGTGGACATGGTAAACATACTATCTCCACAAGTTATGAATGAACAGGAACACTCAGTATAGAGGCTTCCTGTTCATTTGTAACAGGGATTACAGAAAAGGAGATTTAGGACTCTGTGTCCTCAATCTCTTTTTCTATTTAAAAAAGGGAAATATCAGGGAGCTGTTTAGACCCCTAATATTTCCCTGAAGCCCCCAACAGTAAAGTAAAAAAAAAATAATAATATATATATATATATATTCTATTTTTTTTTAAAATGAATATGCAGTTCAGGTGAAACTCGAATAATTAGAATATCGTGCAAAGTTCATTTATTTCACTAATCCAACTTAAAAGGTGAAACTAATATATGAGATAGACTCATTACATGCAAAGCAAGATAATTCAAGCCGTGATTTGTCATAATTGTGATGATTATGGCCTACAGCTCATGAAAACCCCAAGAACCCCAAATCCACAATCTCAGAAAATGAGAATATTACATGCAATCAATAAAACAAGGATTGTACATAGAACAATATCGGCCTCTGAAAAGTACAAGCATGCATATGTACTCAGTACTTGGTTTGGGCCCCTTTTGCAGCAATTACTGCAATTACTTTTGCACTGTATTCTAATTATTCGAGTTTCACCTGTATTTGGTATAAATAGTTGAAAGGGGCTATGAACTATTTTGGCCAACACTCAAGGTACTTCAGTTTAATAAAAAGGTTTTAATTACCTTTCTGACTATTAATTTTCTGCATATCTCAAAACCCAAAAAAAAAGCAGCAGACAACAGGTGCATAATAAATGTAAGAATAATTTGGCTAGCATAACCATGTAGAACATATTGCTAATAATGCACTTAAAGTGGACCTGTACCCTTTAATCTACCATTGTATCCCTCTATCTGTGCTAAATAATAGTAACCTATTGATTACAGGTGAACTTACACTTTCAGAACAGTCACTTCCTGCTTTCCCTGGGCAAAAATGACATATGTTCCAAAGCGATGCACATTGGCATAGAATCGAAACAGAAACGAGATCTTGTTCATACAAAAAAAAGAAAGAAAATTGTCGCGAGATCTTGTGAAATTTTGCAAAATCTTACAAGACCTCGGAGTCATTTTTTTTTCTTTGTCACCTGATCTATGTGTAGCTGAATGCCTTGTGGACCATGAGTTGCTTTTTCGGAGATGTGCATGTGCGAAGATGGCGACACATCATCAGAAGGGGGTGTGGACATGGAGCCTCAACATGATGTGCAGGCACCGGAATTAAACACCGGGAGGCAGGAGAGATCCCGGATAGGATTTGCCCTGTTTCGAAATAGATTTTGCAAGATTTTGGAATGGACTATAAACTTGGTAGAAAAGTATTTTAAAAAGATAATGAAAGCATTATGAATATGCTTAGTTGTCCAATCATTTAAAAAAGATAATGAAATCATTATAATTATGCTCAGTTGTCCAATCATGTTAAAAAGATAATGAAAGTGTTATAAATATGCTTGTTGTCTAATCATATAACAAGCATATTTGTATAACAAGCTTGTTGTCTAATCATATACAAATACTTATTTGGATTCCTTTTTTTTCCACTTCCCTGTTAGCATGTAAAAGTCAGCTTTAAAAAGAACAAACAAGCATACATTAAATAATGGAATTGTTCCTGTTGTCAAAGATCTGCATGGTTGCTTTCATTGAGCAGTAAGCTTGCTTACTGCTTATAGAATGCTTTAAACAACGTTTACAGCCAGCATCAGGATAGCTGGATGTTTGTTACAATTTATGTTATCTGTCATAGGCATGTATGCATATATCATATCTGCTGAAAATTGCAAAACAGCCAGTAAAGCTAGTGCATAGGAGATACATAGCTCTGCAAATGACTATTTAATTTATCTGACATTTTTGTTAATTCAGAACTGCAATCTAGTACATTCATAAAAACTGCAGTATAAAGAACGTGGCTCATAGGATGTAGAGAAGTTAAAGATTGTACCCCTCTTGGTCTAAAGGTGCCCAAACACTGCACAATTCTCGTACGAGAATCGCGGGAAATCCCGCGATCGTACGAGAATCGTGCAGTGTATGGAAGGCGTGCGACCGTTCCTACTGTACGGTCGCACGACTTTTGTATTTCGAGCATGTTGGAAAACCAGCCGAGAATCGTACGATTTTTGTCTGTTTTTAACATGATCGAGAGACAACTGCCGAACGCATGCACTCAGGGGGGGCGGGCTTGCGATGTTTGCAAGTACGATCTGCCTGTCCAAGATGGGCAGATCGTACGTTTTTTTAATTACTTTACAACCATTGCAAGACTAAGGTCTTGCAATGGTTGTAAAGTAATTAATGGTATGGCCACCTTTAGAGAGACTTTGAACATCTAGTTTTGCACATCATGCTCCTGGTTCAGGCATCATCAGGCAAAAATTATGTTATATCCCTTTCTGGAGGGTAAAAATGAGTGCAATTAGGATTTTCCTGTCTTCAGTTGAGAAGAGGTAAGAAGAGTGTAAGTGCTTCTGTCATGGCTGTGTATGCACTGGTGTTTCAGTCACACAATACAGGGTGAGTTAAAATCTCACGTAAGTCTGCCTGTCTATGGCAATCCCTAATGTCCTTATAGGATTTCTTCCTATAGACGAGCTTTAATGAAGTACCATCACTAGCTTTTGCGGAAAAGAATGTCTTGGACTTTAAATCTATGATGCTTGCAAGGTGACCACCCATTTGTTAGAGGGTCTTTCATGCTGAAATTATTAGAAACCATAAAAAAATGGCACTTATGCGTGGCTCTGACAGGTAATATAACATGTTTATGGACACATTTAGCCTATTAAAACAAGAAATGGAGAGTAAAATATGCCCTGAAGGATAAACACAGAGCAGGGCAGGGGAGCCTCATGGGAATAATAATCCCCTCAAAAGTTACAAATGACAAAGCCGCAGCAAATGATATTAAAACCGTGTAGATTGCACCCTGCAGTTTACATACATGTACCTATTGATAGCACAGGTCAGGCTTGTGCTCCCAATTACTTGATGTAGCCATCCTCATGCTGATCCCCCTCTCTTTGATATTTCACACGATCTGTTCCTAAAATACTCTTTTTGTCCTTTAGAAAAAGGATTGCCTGAATGTAGCAGTGTGTGCAAATGACAAATGGTAGCCAGCAGTATTTGTATTGTCACTGAGAAATACATGAAAGGCTATACAATCTGCCTGACCCTGCACGGCAATGCTATACTCCCTCCTCGGGGAATCCCAACCAGATGCCATTTCAGGAGCACCAATAGATTGCCTTCTGTCCACTTCTGCTGGCAAAATGTGTCCTTGCTGCGGACAGCTGGTTTTAGAAAGATGCATGGTTTCAGATGTTGTGTCCTTTATATTTAGTAACATATTGTTTGTGTGCAAATTCAGAGACTTATCTGTATGGAGTGATGCACCCTGGACTGGACACTGCCCATTGCATGAACGCTGCAAATAATTATCGAAACCTCTAAGCCCATGTTGCATTTAGAATTCAACATTAGCATTAAAATGACATTAAAGGATAAAAAAAAATTCCCTCCCGCCCATGTTAATGTCAGCACTTACCTTAAATGATGTATCTTAATCAGATCTTCCTCTTCTTTCCTGATGTTTTCATCTGTCCCTCCAGCGGTGCAGCGGCTCTCCGATCCAGCGCTGACTCCTCTCTGCTTACAGGCTCTTCCGAACCAGCAGTGTCTGCAGGCGGCTACACGCGTCCATAGACTTACCTTGCGTCTCTGCTCGTCTCCCGGCCGAGAATCCGAACTGCGCATGCGCCCGCCCCAAGATCCTTTGCGGCCGCACGAACAGTTCCAGACTCTCGCCGCGGGAGCGCGCAGCAATAATGAGATCAGTCTGAACCGCTGTTTAAGCGTTTTTTGTTTTTTTTACTTTTGCCTATCTACTGCTTGTCAGCAGTAGATATAGGCAAAAAAACAGGAGGCTTTAGAACCCCTTTAACTTGTTCGACAGGCTTGGCTGAATCATGTTCATTTATCTTAATAGCATACAGCTTATTTAGTCTTTTTGGTGACAGATTCTCTTTATAAGATAACTAAACCCTAATAAAAAATGTAAGATATTTTTCAGCTTATCATTGTTTACATGTGGTGGCTGCACTAGTTTTCTAATTCAGCCTAAGAGCATTTTCAGCAAGTACAGAAAGCTGCCAGAAATGCAGTGTCCTTGTCGCTTTCTTATGAGCCCAATCTGAACTGTTATCTTACAGTGTTATCTGAAGTGTTAGCCACCTCATCTAAGGACTAGTAAGCTGAATTATAGAATTTTTGGGTTTAGATATGCATTAAGTATTTGGTTCCTTTTGGCTTAACTCTGCTTTGTACATTATCTTTCAAGTTTGTTTAATATGCTATTTTACAGGCGCCTGTTTGTATTTCAGCAAAGACAAGAATTCAAGTAAAATGGGATATCTGCATGTATAATCGCCACTTGTGTGATGTGTTCATGTGCATTGCCTTGTCAGCACTCAAGTCACCCTAATATGTTCTACACAACCAAAATAGAGCAGGATAGTGTTGATGAAAGTTGATGGGTGAGGCTTGCAGACAGCGGCTTGTTGCTGAAAATAGTCAGATATAATTGATGTTGAAATTACATAAGCAACCTGATTGCAGGAAGGGAGGCATTGTAATGACACCTTTTTTGCATATTTGCACGGTGTCCTTGAAGGCGATTTATTTATAGAGTTGCTTAAGTACACTATAATAATTAGAGGTTAAAAATCACTGGATATTACATTTTTGTAGAATCAGATGTCAAGTGCGAGTGAGCATGATATATTTCAATTTGCTTTAAAGGATCCATCCATTCAAAACTAATATATACATACACACACACGCACACACACACGCCACACACACATGCCACACACTTGTGTATATAAACCGATCAGCCAGCCATAACATTAACACCACCTGCCTAATATTGAGTAGGTCCCCCTTATGCCGCCAGAACAGTCCTGAACCATCGGGGCATGGACTCCACAACACCTCTGAAGATGTGCTGTGGTATCTGGCACTAAGCCATCAGTAGCAAATCCTTTAAATCCTGTAAGTTGCAAGGTTGGGCCTCCTTGGATTGGACTTGTTTTTCCAGCACATTACATAAATGCTCGATTGGATTGAGATCTGGAGAATTTGGAAGCCAAGTCAACACATCAAACTCGGTAACACATCACTGTCATCAGGAAATACCATTTCTTGCCTTCTTCCCATAGTACATCCTGGTGCCATCTCCTTTGTGTAAAAGAAAACATGATTCATCAGACCAGACCATCGCTCCGTGGTCCAGTTCTGATGCTCAAGTGCTCATTGTAGGCACGTTTGGTAGTGGAAACAGGTCAGCATGGGCGCCCTGACCGATCTGTGGCTATATATCTCTATACACAACAAATTGCGATGTACTGTTCAGACACCCTTATATCGGAACAAGCATTAACTTTTTAAACAATCAGAGCTTCAGTAGCTCTTCTATTGGAATGGACAACACGGACCAGTCGTCTCTCTACATGTGCATTACTGAGCCTTGGCCGCCCATGTCCCTGTCGCCAGTTCACCGGTTTTCCTTCTTTGGACCACTTTTGGTTGGTCCTGACCACTGCAGACCAGGAACATCTCACAAGAGCTGCAGTTTTATAGTTGCTCGTCAACACATCAACTTTAGAAATAAAATGTTCACTTGCTGCCTAATATGTCCCTCTCATTGTAATGAGATAATCAATACAATGATATTTACTTCTGCCAGTGGTCATAGTGTTATGGCTGATCGGCATATATGGTTATGGGTTGATGCTGCTGTTGAATCATCCACTAGCCGCTTATGTTCTTTGCTGACCAGATCATCACCATCATCTCTTGTTGCTTTACCATTTGCTTTACCATTTAAATGTAAGTTAAAACACCATAGGAAAAATGACAGTACCTTGTCACAGCTTCAGCAGATGGAAGGAATTTTGCACTATGTGACGTTAAGAACATTTTATAAAACTGAATACAAAAATCAAAATAAAATCTAACAGATTCCTCCATCTACACTAAACAGCATGGAAGGATGAATCTCCCACTGGGCTATTAAAGGAGAACGATGGGGTTGGGGCTTTTCCCCATAGTTCTCCTTAGGGTAACGGGAGGACACAAACTAGCGTCCTCCCGTCACCGTAAGCTCAGTATACCGCGAGCTACAGCTCCATCCCCTCCCCTGTCACGGCAGAGAGCAGTGACAGGATCGGGAACTGAGCGAACACCGGCATGTGTTCGCTCACCTCCCGATCTACTGAGCCGACCTGTGACAGTCTCATTGTCACAGGTCGGCTAGAACTATGAGATGAGTGAAAAGCACTCACCTCATAGTTCTCCTTTAAATGTTTATAGTAGAGAGTGTGCCACTGTGAGAATACCCGAGCAGTGACTGCAGTCACTGTTCAACTGAGAATTTTCAGCCCACCTCCTTCGATTCTTTGATCAAAGGATGTCGGAGCGGAAGACTGCTAGCAGGACCACCCACTGAGTGAATTTTGGCCAGTTCATCAAGAACCGACTGAAATTTGCTTGGTGTATGGCCAGCTCAAGGACATGGTTATGATCTGGCACCGTAAGGTTGATTATCTTATCTGAACTTGATTTTATTTAAAGTACAAGTACATTTTAAAAAGTATTTTCAGCAGGACGTTCCAGCAGGACTTTTTAATAACGTGTTTGAAACTATTAAATATTAGGTGTTTTATTAAGAATATAATGAAATGTTAAGTTGGAGCTATGTCTTGTTGGGATTGCTAAATAAACAATAAAAGACCTGAAATACTTAATAGATTAATGCTGATTCATACATCTCTAGTGCTATCAGCATAACCAAACGTTTAGACATTTGGTCACAAGACCTCTGCTGAAGGGAGGATCAGCCAAACTGTGATTCTTCTTATATATCTAGTCTTTTGGTCATGTGAGTTAAAATAAAGTAAACCTGGAGCAGGTGTGCGGATCACGTCAGATGACCCTCTCTTGGCATTTTACATCTGCTTTCTCATTGTAGCACCTGGGTAAAGCAGAAGATCTGAGTGGGAGACTTTTCTAAATTCTCTTTACATTGCCTCCACTCAGGGTGGAATTCAAATCTAGGAGCACACAACTACCATATAATTTAAGGGCTCTAGTGTGACTTAGTTCTAGGACTGCAGTTATAGTCACAAAAAAAGTAGGGATGTTAGGGAGCATCTCCCTACATAAATATTTTCAGTCATTTCATCATCCCAGCAAGGTTGGGCAAATAGTTGGTAATTACTAAGTGTATGTTATTGCCTTAGTTTTTAAAGCTTCCATCCGGTTAGGAAAACATCCACTTACACCTTTTATTATGGATACTAGCAAAAGTGTTCCTTGTTCCTGAATGGGGAAGAAAAGAAAAATAAGGTGTGCAAAAAATAAAAAGCTTGCACTTATACAGACGCATCTGTTTGTAGATTGTCATTACTAAACATTTCTAAGGATGCCTTTTTTTCTTCGAAGATATGGATAAAGTTCCTCTTTAACAAGCATTTAACCCTTGCAGTGGCCCCACTGTGGTGGGAATTGTTTTTCCAACTTGGAGTTCAGCTTTAAGGATGTAAGGAATAAATAATGCTAATGCTTAACCAGCATATACTCTTGACTGAACTGTACTGGCTCCTCTTGCAATTTGCTTTTATATTAATCCCTTGCAAATTTGTAATGTCACATTAATTTGTGATTTTATACATGTGGCTGAGAACTTTATGACAGGCGTGGTATACATGATATGTCAAAGCTGGTTCTAGTAGGTGGAGATGTGGGATACTCCTTGTTTTGTCATCTATTTAACTGATGAGTCTTTTAATTACTTATGGAAACAGTTATAATTAAAAAATAGTTTAAGCATAACCTGTGTCTGAAATGAATATTTACCAAGAACTGTTTTGTTTTGTGCAGACTTCCTTATATTCTATAAGCCCCAGATTTCTTAAAGTGCATGCAATCACATCCTTGCTATATTTTGTCAAACACAGAAGCTTTCAAACTTAGAGGGGTAGGTTAGAGTGGAGAAGGGTACAAACCTCTGTCCCCTTACGATGGCTACTGTTACAACATGGACACAAAACATCCCCCCAACAGCCACACAGACAGCAATAAAAACTTGATCAAGGATTTTACACTGCACTAAAACAGTAAATGTGAAAAGAGGGTTTTTTGTTACTTTCTTCCTGTTCTTCCTATTCTATTCTGTTCTATTTTCCTGCCTTGGTTACAGAGTTTCCAAAACTTCCACAATCTTCTCATAAAATGCATTACATTCAAATTATTTCAGTAAGCCTCCTTGGTCAGCTGATCTCTGAAGAAAAATTAATTTCTGAAATGGATTTTTATCATTTCCATTGTATTCTTGAAATACGGTTGGAGCAGAGTGTGCTCTCAGCATAAGCGATTGTGCAAATGTATGCCAAGATCTTTAAGTTACGTAATCAATTCAACATCATCTGTACATATGGGTGTTCGTTGCCTACAGTATATGTACAAGGTCTGTCCGGAAAAAGTCCAGCCATTGTTAATATAACGAGAACGATTTGCGCAACATCAATTTAATCTGGCAGCCAAGGAGAGTGGACTGTAATGCGCATGCGAGAACAATGAAGACTTCACTGTACTAGTCAGTGGTGGCGCTAGATGCCATTGAGTGAAGATGTGTACTGTGTGGCTGTCGCATTCAAAATGACTGAGCGAGTAGAGCAATGAATCTGCATCTTGCCATTGTTTCTGCTACCAGAACAGAAGGAGCATCGTGCTGCGGTTGCCAATGACTTGCTGCAAACCACTACCAATGAAGCAGATTTCCTCAAGAAGGTCATAACCGGAGATGAATCGTGGGTCTACGGCTATAGTTTGGAAACAAATGCCTGGTCATCCCAATGGAAGTCGCCTGGCTCTCCATGCCCGAAGAAGACACAGCAAAGTCTCAGCAAGATCAAGACTATGTTAACTGTGTTTTTTGATTGGGAAGGTGTTGTCCATCACGAGTATGCTCCTCCAATTTATGAGGAGTACTACTACCTCTTTTTGTCGGTTGAGAGATGCATTACGGCAAAAAAGGCTGCAGCTATGGGCAACTGGAGTTTGTCAGCTTTATAATGACAACGTGCCCGCTCATGCATCACGTCTCGTGCAGAGTTGTTTGGCGAAACATCAAATCACCAGGTGACTCAGCCCCCCTACAGCCCAGATTTGGCTCCCTGCGACTTCTGCCTTTTCCCAAAACTTAAATCACCTTTGAAAGGGAAGAGATTTCAGACCATCATTGAGACTCGGGAAAATACGAGACAGCTGATGGGGATTCCAACAAAGAATTTTGCAGAGTGTTTTTAACAGTGGAAAAGATGCTGGGAAAACTGTGTGAGGTGCCTACTTTCAAGGAGATTGGGGTGTCATTATCCTATGTACAATGTTTCTTATATCTTCTTCAATAAATGTCTCTATTTTTCATATTACATGGCTGGTTACTCTTCTATCTAACCCATTTTAGGCCTAGGTGGATTGATCTCTGACAGAGTTTGCCATTCTCAGTAAGGACCAGACCTAATCTGATTGGTCTGGAGTATAGACACTGGTTAGGGTATTGGACAATAAAATCAGTTGTATGAGAATTGCAAAAATCAGTAGATGTGGTTTTCATGCAGCAACATCTTAGTTTTTCCCTTTGTAAATGAATATTCAATTACTTAGCTATTTAGTGATGCCCCATATACAGGATGGTTGTTAGCATATTCGTTCTATAGCAACCTAATTTGCTGATTAATGAGACTATGTATGGGCTTCTAAATTCCTACAAACACCCTGTGGAATAAATTGATTTTACAGAAAAGAAATCTAAATTAAGTATATATGATGCACATGGAAACAAAAGATTCCCGTCAGTTTCCTGTATTTTCCACATGGAGGAAAGTAATGGACTCCTCTTAGCATGAATACCCAGTCAGCCGTATAAGAAAAAGGTAATGTAGACTTAGTGAACATGATGCCCTGGGAGCAGGAGCTTCTGGTTATTTGCTATGAAGTCCAGTGTCACACACATGCATGGTGTCAAATAAAATAAAACTATATTATAATGTTTAACTTTTGATTGGCAATAACAGGTAATGGTTAATTTAGGACGTCTTATGTCTATAATCACATTACTTTTACAGAACATTACAGAACTCAACTGTGTTATATCAAGCGGAGCAAAAACGTTGTGCATGAACCTAACTCCTGGTTGGCTGATATAGACAACATGGACAAAAGCATTTGTTCTAATATGGGCCTGACTGCTTTCTTCAAATAATTTTGAAATAAAAGATATCGGTAGGGAATAGACAAATCTATCTGAATTAAAGAAATGAAATGTTTTGTGAAATATACTTGTTTCATAATAACATACTTAGATTTGTGAAGGTGTCTGATTTTATATCAATTTGATTTTTGCTTCTTATATTTGAAAGTTTCTGTACAGATATCTTTGTTGAAAAATATACCTCACAATATAAAATAAACAGAAAATATTTAAGGGCAAGACAATTTTGTGCCTTCTCATTACATGACACTGAATTTTGGAGATATTCGGATGTTTAACAGACCTGTAAACTGTTGGTTTATCCTGTCACATTTGTTTTTGCTATGAATGTAACAGAAAGTTAATATGTATTTTCTGTGTTCGTTATGCCTTTGATTGCCCTGGATACCCCTACAGAGAGCGTCCCCAATTTAAATAATTATACTTCTTCGTCTGCATATTAGATGCGGCTTTAAATGCATCTTCCCATGAGATTGCTGCACCGATGATAAAAACGTTTAATTGGCTTCATGAAAGTCACCCATGACCTTGCTGAAGAATTACGGATCATGACTGTTAGCTAAGCATGTTTCCATTTGAGAAAGGTTGTCATTTAGAGAGATTATAGTTAATGCATATGTTACTGTAAATGAGAAGACATAACCGAAGGGGCCATGACTTGCTGCAGTGCATAACCTTCAGTATAATACAGTTTTTATGACAGACTACCCAAATTGACTTTTAAATGGATGTGATCTATCCAGCAGTCCCCTTAATGAAACAAGCTGGTCCAGGTTATACAGTATATTTCTATAATATTTGGTTACATGGGACCTCAGCGCTGTAATGCTCTTTATAATACATTCAATTTTGATGCAGATTGTTGAAATATCTAAATTTCACTTATTAATATATCAAGTAGTAACAGTAAATTAATCTGTAAGATTAAGCCTGCCTCCTCTGGCACAAAAGCCCCACCCATTGTCATTCACTTGTCCAATTATTCCTGTATGCTAGATGACCAAGTTCATTTTTTCCTAATATGCTAATACCCGTTTGTACATTTTTTACATGGTCACAGAGATTGTTGCAATTTTCTGCAGACTCAAACTCAAACAATAATCTGGCCCGCGGTTTCTTAGACAGTCAGATGCTTGCTCACCTGTTTGGTGAGTAACACAATGATAAGCATTCTGGGTACCTTTTAGACCAATTTAAGTGTGAAATAATTGATGTATTCCATTTGTTAAAGGAAACCTTTGAAGGTTTTCATTGCCGACCGCCTTCTGAAGATGCCAGTTGCCTGACTGTCTCTGAATCACTGGCCTGGAACTAAGCAGTATGCAGGTTAGGTTAGAGAGAAATCAGAACTGCACAACTGTTCAGTGGCTCAAAAATGTATTTAAGCAAAAGGATCAGTATAGACCACCAGATGACAAGCTTTTTTCAGAAGAGTCCAGCCATCGCAGCCTCCATATTTCTTTCAGTGGAGATTTCCAATGAAAATCATTTGGGTCCTTGTTGTAGAAAAACATTTTATATGTGTAGCCAGTGTATCTTCCAGGCTGATAGTGCTGTAACCTTTAACTTTTCACTCTGTTATGAATGGTTGAACCAGTTTATCACCCCCTACTTCTCACCATATTGTATTAACATGGAAGTGTTTGATTGGGCCCAATTAAAATGAACTTGAAGATACAATTGTTCTTCACAGCTCTTTGCACTGCCTAAATACGTTAAACAGCTCATAATGATCAGGCTCAAGGATTTCATTGCCTGTGGAAACCCGCTGGGCTGCGTATGCAGAAAGCAATGATTATTCAGCTTCTTCTGTACAAACAGCCGAGATTCAGAGAATGTTGATGCAGTGACCCATACAATTCTACATCTATCCTCGGCTCTGCGCATAAAGCCACGGCTGCATCTCTGAACAATGCAGAGATTAAAATGTGTGAGTTCAAGTGTTACCCTGTAAAACAGAAGCAGAGAGTCAAAGGAAATCAAATTGCCATAATGAGAAAGTCATTGTGGAAACGCCTTGTCTGATGAGCTGGTAGTCAAGGTATCTTTAGGTAAACAGCTGAATGGATGAAATTGCAAAACAAGCATAGTACAAATTAATTTTGTAATTAGAAGCTTTTGGAAGGATACAGGGCAGCCTGCGTCCTCTGCCACGCCAGCCAGTGGAAAGTGAGTCATACTGTGCGTACAGCTATTGCCTGGTTGTATAAAAGCTGGCTGCAGAATTATCCTATACTTGACATTTCTGCTCAGTTACATAGTGGATCATAGATTTTTTTTAAAAAGCTCCTATCACACATTACTGCCTATAATTTGTGAGCTGCAAGAAGAATAGTCGCTAATTGTAGGAGGTGGGACCAGGGGTAACTGACAATGGCAGACTAGTGAAGTTTGCCTACCCTTGTATAACATTTCTTTTCACATATATTCGTTTTACCAATGAGCCGTAAATAAGTACAGTGGAAGTGTCATGTGCTCAACATAACATTCATTTTGATTGGCACCCAAATGCATGACCACAGTAGGTGCCAATGGACTCTTGCTGCAGTGCACAACATGCATGCAATGTGTTGTGATGTGCTGTGTAAAAAAAGTGTGCAGAAATGAATAAAAAGATTTATTAAAAAAAAAAAAAAAAAAAGGGTGCAGGTCCCGTTTCTGGTCCGCTATTTCTCACAAAGTGAACTGTGGTCAGTGGTAAATGTTTATGTTTATGTGGTGTGCACCACAACAGACCGCAAAGATCTGAAGGGTGCCTTAAAATGTTCCTTCTAACATTCAAAGGAATGAACAATTGGTTAAAAAACTGACTTACATTATACAGGCATATTACAGTGATTGGGCTGCTTCAATTTTGTAGATGATGTCTGTGTCATCTATAACAGCAGAAAGGATGCCAAAAGCTGTACGATGAATTACCTCCATTTCCTCTGTTTACTGCTATCAATTAATTATTATTGTTTTGTTCAATCCCCCTGTATTAGCTTTGCATTGTTACAGTGAAGATTTGTTACTCTCGTCAGAGAACTGCTGAAAAATGAAGTATTTATGAAGCTCCTGCAGTGTAGCTGTTGACACAATGCTGCACTAAGTGACTATAGTGGAAAGTAATACACGGCGGTGCAGTCCATTTTATAAACATGTTCATTGATAACGCTGCTCCTTTCTCTTCAGCTGCTCCAAAATATAATCCAGCATGCTTCACTTTATGATGTTTTAGGAGTCATGTAATTTATTAAAGTAGACTAGTCCTTTCCTGAGACCTCAGGAACTGCCAGCAGCCAGGAATGGATCAATAGGCAGAAAGTGCTTTTAATGTCGTCATGTAAAGAGAACTTGTCTCTAGTCACAGTATACATTTTGTCTTCCCTAAGAAACCTATGGCATTGTTAAAGATGTTTTTTTTTTTTTTTACATAAAACCTTCTGCATCTCTTTTTATTAAAGTGATGCTAAACTCAGGATACATTTTTGTTAATAGTTCAGGTACTTGAATGCATTTTTAGGATTTAAATCCTATTTGCGCATCATTCAGCTGTAGATCCTGAAATCATCTCTGAATCTGTGCTGACACTGTCCTTGCTTCTGGAGGGTGGCTATTTTTGTCCCCCCTGGTCCCTGTGTGTAATGTAAAGTAGCCACCACTCCAGAATCGCACCTGTGATGCACTATAACTTCAATACAAATAAGTAAACTAAACATGAGATTGTAGTCCATCACATGAGGGAGCTTGGAGCAGCGATTTCTTTACAACACACACAGGGACCCTGAGGAACAAAAATAGCCACCCTCCAGAAGGAAGGACAGTGTCAGCACCAATTCAGAGATGATTTGAGGATCTACAGCCGAGTGATACACAAATAGGATACACTTTCGTTAATTGTTGAGGTACTTGAATACATTTTTGAGGTTTAACTCCTGAGTTTAGTGTCACTTTAGGGTGCTCATTTATTTATGCAGTTTGTTTTAACCTCCGTGTTGCGACCACATGTCATAATCAAGTATTTTATGGATTCCAAGCAAGAGAGTGGAAAACTTGGAAAATCTCTAGCACCTGCAGAAAATATATTCCATCATAATGGAAATTATTCAAAAAATAATAGTTGGTGAAGAAAAGAGGGTGTTCATTCCTTTGCACTTACAGCGCACTATAGGATAACATAAGGGTTGGTTTTTGTGGGTACCTGCAAACATACCCAGGGCACGGGTATTTTGGAGGTACTTGCACATTCCACCCTTCATACAGATACTTAGAAAAGGGTTACAAACTCAAAGACGTAGAACAATAGCATCTGCTAGAATTTTTCTTCCTTTTCCAAGATTGATTTGTATGCTTGTGAGCGTCTTCCTGGGTTTGGATTATGCTTCAGGTGTCTATATTGGGCTACCTACAGATGTAAGGTGATTGTTGTCCTCTCCAACTAGTAAGGATTGGATAGTGAAGTAACTTTAGGTCTAAGACAATTTGCCAGCTCCCCCAGCTTATTGATCTTATAGGAAAAACGATTGTCTACAATTGATTTTCCCTATTGTTTTCGGAGATGTGGCTGGCACTAGGGGTGTCTGCATAGTGTAAAAACACAATGTTCAACTAAAATGATAGTGGATGCATATAGAAATATCCCTCTTTTGTTTCCTCACGTCACCCAACTGTTATCCCATGGCTATGACTGGGCTAAAGATAGCCAGGGGAATCAGTCGGGCTGTCCTGATCATTGTGATAAGCATTTGCCTGTGATGTGTCTTTCCAGCCCTTAACCTTTCCGTTCACTTGAATACAAAGATTAGCCAAGTTAATGTTTGTGGACGTGGTGGCACACTGAGGGCCAGGACCGAGAGTGGCTAGATCGTGTTTGCACATCTGAACACTCTCTGATATTCAAGGGTGTTGTGAAGGTCTCTGCATTTCAGCTGGAGTCTATGTAGAATTAAATTTGTAGCTGCTAAAAGATTAGCCCTTCATTGGTCTACAATAGCGATTGTGCTATGTATAAACCAAGCACAATACCGTTTTAGACCTGTCAAACGATGCAGAGTTAAATGGCAGCTAACCTTCCACAGCAATATAATGCTTCTTATCATATCTGTGTAGAGGTAGACATTAGAATAATTGTGGGAATACATCTGACTGTATCTAGTATATTTTATACCTGTAACTTCTGTACAAGAAGACTGAAAACTTTACTTAATTGGCAGTAATACAAGAATTATCTATGCTAAGGTTCTCGTCCTATTAACCTACATGCACTTCAGTCATTCAGTGCTTTTCAGGTAATGGAGCAAAGAATGGCAGCATTCAACGAAGGTAGAACAAAAAAATGCCCCAAATTTCTTCTTTGTCCATTCCAGGTTCCCTCTTATGCAATTGATTTCTCTCCATACACGGTCAGACTGTTACACAGCTCAGCACATCTGGTCAGCAGTTTCATATGTGTAGCTCTGATTTAGTGCAGTGTGTATGCTTTTGGTAGTGTAGGTAATACATACAGTTTTATTAGGAGAGTGTATGTGTGTGAGGGTGCAATCCCGTAGTTTATAGTGAGAAGTCGACCCGGGTTAGGGACATTAAAATGCGTAATTATAATAAAAGCAGTATGCCTGGACGTCAGTTCACAACCTTTGATGTAATTTGATGTGTTGCAGTATAAATCATTGCGTGCTTTGCACAGGGAATAGGACTTCAGATGTCTGTGTATTCTCATGAGACACAGCATATTTCTAAAATCATCCCTATTCTTGTCTGGCAACAGGATGAAGAAGCTACCACCGTACAAGTGAGAGAACAGGACCAAGATGTTCTGGTGCTTAAGAAAGTGTCGTCAGAGCGGCCAGCCTCCACAGCAGGGAGTGGCGAGACTGATTGGAGGTAAGAGTTTTTCCTCTAGGCATCCAGACACACACAGACAGTCAGGCTCAGGCTGACTGCAGAACGCTCAGCTGGCAGATGGATTTAGCTAGCAAAGACAGATCTGGTTTGGGAATAGACTGCAAATTATAGGGGATGCCCTTTGTCACTGAAACACCACAATGGGAAGCTCAAAGCTGAGGGTCTTTAATGGCCACATGAAGGAGAAGCCATCATCAGCTTTCACTGTCAGAGAGCTTCCTTTGCCCACGTTTGATGTGCCTTATTTTAAATACATAGATGAGGAGGATGAGGAGGACGAGTGGAGCAGCCGCTCGCAGTCTTCTACGGAGGATGACTCTGTGGACTCTTTGCTTTCTGACAGGTACATGGTGGTGTCTGGGACGCCGGAGAAGATTTTGGAGCATCTCCTGAATGACCTGCACCTGGATGAGGTACAAGACAAAGAGACAGGTAAGATACAGCAAAAAGGATGTGGTTACATTGCTTCTTTTTAGATGCTAGCTGTATAAAAACTATGCATGTAAAAAATATGGGCACAGAGAATACAGCATTTCTATATTATGCCAGGCTGACAAAAGATGGTGCAGTTATTATTACATAACACAATGTCCAACACAACTTTCACTTGGGTCATTAGAACATCACATTATTCAACGAAGCAGCCCATTGCAAAATAATGTTTGGTTTGTGAAGTTATTAGTGTCAGGTGTGCACCACCAAAAAATCATTTACCAAGGCCACAGCTAAAATTACAAGCTGCTGAAGATTATAAATTATAAATCTGTAAGGCATCTTGGCCTTACAGATTTATAGACCAGCTGTAGCAATTATATTTTCTTTTCTAACCATAAATTAAGTAAAGTGCTATTTATTTTAGCATTGTTTGCAGAAGATAAAGATTAAGGCCTCTTTGTCCAATACTGACACTAGCAAGCTCATTGAGAAAAACAGTACACAGGGAAGTGTTGTAAAGTGCCATAATCCATAGCATGCATTAGGTTCCACCTTTCATCATTTCAGAGGTATCACAACAATAAAACAGTAGACTAGTTAACTAAGGCAGAAGTGCAGTAAGCTATAGCAACTAAGCTTTCCTTGTACACCAATGAAAAATTAAATATGGTTGCTTTGGTTTACTACACTTTGCACATTTCTATAAATTCTATTAAATAATAGTGAACAATTATATTAACATTAATTTTCGATTGTAAGCTCATGTGGACTTTGTCTGGATTCTGAAATCTTTGTATTGTTGTATGGTACTACTCTATAAATGAAGTATAATAATATAAATAGAGGATAATGTAATATGTTTAAGCGATGAGGACCTTGTGCAGTGCATAGGACCTAGTTTACATTGCTGTCACCAGGAATTCCATGCAGCCAGCAGCAAGAATGTTAGCTCTTGCACTAGCCATAGAGTGGACCTAGAGAGTGCCTGTCCTGTGTCTTCTGTCATTTCATTATCTTCTGTGCAACATCTGTATTGACTGGAGGTTGTCATGCATGCAAATTAACTTGTAAACCCATGAAGCTTGCCTTTCCTGCACGTGTCTTATAGGAGCTGTGGATCAATCACAGCAGGAGCTTATAGCGATCTCTTTGTGAGAAAATGCAGATTTTAAAAGTGAGATGCCTAATTTACAGGATGACAAAGGAAACCTGCAAAGTTTCAAAGAAAAACTTGAGCTGCTCTGTTGACTAAAAGGCATCATGCCCTGCTATCAAGCTGCTCCAGCTGATCATAATGTTTAGATTTGTTTCTGTCAACCCCCTAGCGACTGTTTCGGAGCAGCGACAACAAAAGCTAAACACGATTAATTATTAAATGGCAGCTTTTTCTACGTTAATCCCTGTATGCTTTGCTTTTTCATTCATTAATTTTATTGTTAGAACATACAAGAAGTATTTGTAGCTATTTCTGTCTGTGTAAGTTTGCAGCAAAATAAAGGGAGTGATGTAAGCATAGCGTTTTATTGTATTATAGTGCTGGTTCAGGTAAGGTGACCCCCTTTCTGGATGGTTGATAAACCATTTGGAGAGATGATGCTGGCAGCATCACTGGAGAGGAGCTGGCAGTCAGGCAACCCCCTCGCCTTTTTATTATCTGCGTTATCCTTTATTGTCTATTGTTTAGCTCAGGCCATCTCTGGAGAAACTGTTGTCGAATGTGCTGGATGTTGGCTTTTCTCTGTGCCTTGTATCTGCTGTTCTTCTCTGCGCCTTACAGAATGGCAAATGATTTAAACACACCCTGTTAAACAGGCATCTGTGTTCTGTCCTTCATATTCTCGTTTCTTATGGCTCTAGTAGCTGAACTAATAGTGTAGTGTAATAATCACCATAATCTAGCCCAGACCTTATTTTAAATCCAAGACTTTTAATTTTACTGTCAGCTGTTTTTCATTTAGGATGTTAATGAGTTACATGAACTGTGTCCTCCCAGCATTGTGGTTTTTCAGGAAGTATTTTGTTGGTTTGGGTTGGAATGCAGCATTACATAGTTTGTGTTGTATGGTGAACACAGACCAGAGTGTTCCCCCTGTAGAAATGTCATTACATGATGATGATATGCGCAGACAGACTGCCCTCTGTTACCCGTGGGAAATAACAGGTCAGATCAGTGCAGGAAACATCCATCCATCTATCTTTATTCCTGACTGAGATTGACTGGCTGTGAATATTCAGATTTAATTACTCCCTTGAATTACCACCTCTAGCTTTCTTTAAACCTTCAGTGTTAAAGGTTCAGTCCATCCAAAAGCTGATTTCACAGTTATAGGTTTGTTTTGGTGGTCTGCATCACATGCTGGCTTTATCTAGGTACAAGATGTCTCCGGATAAGTTCCCACCTGTTTATGGATGTTTCCACGCCTCCTGTTGCTTTAACAGTAATATAAAATAACAAAAATTGTGAGATTTTTAAATCACAGAAGTTCGTTACAGGTAGACGTCACTCTACACTACTATGTTCATTCATACTATTGGTTTTAAATATGTTTAATCGTTGTGAGACCTGGGCAAAAAGCAATGTTTTAAGTGTAAATTCTCTTCTGGTTGAATGTTCTTTAATCGTTTTTTTCATAGAAAACAGAATGAATCGGGGAAATACCACTTGATGGTCACAAGATGGAGCTGAGGATCATAGGAAATAAATACATATTAGTAATGAGATAGAATGAGCATATAAATGTAACTATTGATACTATGGGGATAGCAATACTGTAGTTACATTTATATGCTCATTCTCTCCAGCATTCTCTTGAATTGTGACATTGTATCTCAATACTAACATATTTCTTTCCTAGGATCATCCATCTAGTGGCCATAATGCAGTATTTTCCTTATTCACTCTGTTCTTTATGAATAAACCTATAAACAAAAATTTGACCAGAAAAAATATTACACAAAGAGCATAAATTTTTGCCCCACATTCACTACAATATGGGTAATTTGCACTGATCGAATGTACATGCAGTTTTGCTCGGCGCATAAGCAATGCAAAATTTCCATCCTCTGGAACTCCACACCCCATTCTGTCCACTACAAACTGTGGCGCTGTATACTGTAAATCCTCTATTATAATAATAATACATAGACCACTAAGCATACAAGCAAGGTCTCTAGAGCTTATCTACCTAAAACTTTTAAAGTAAATAACCATTGGATATATATGATCAACATTACTCAACATCAAAGTAATAACCATGGAAATGACTGCAGAAAAACAGTTATAAAAGTTATCAACAAATAACTGAAACTTCTGAAACTTAAATATCTCCCCATTTACGGCCTACCAATTCATGTGATCCATCATCGTTGTAAGTGTTGAACTAGTACCTCTTTTGATTACACAGATACCAGTTCTATCCTAAAGGTGCCCATACACTGTACAGTGTTTTTTACCACGATGCACGTCAATAAATAGACGTATTTTGTAAATTTGGAGTGCCGGTGTCTGTGCTTTAGCATACACTGTACAATTCTCGTACGAGAATCGCTGGAAATCCCGCGATCGTACGATAATCGTACCGTGTATGGAAGGCGTGCGACTGTTTCTACTGTACGGTTGCACGTCTTCTGTCGAACAAGCAGGTGCTCAGCGGGTTAGTGGCCTGCTTGTTCGACAACTGCGCACGCGCTCACTGCAGTCATCGGAAGTCCGCCCCTCATCGGGCGGGCTTTCGATGATCGCAAGTACGATCTGCCTGTCCAAGATCGGCAGATCGTACGAGCTTTTAATAAGCTTACAACCATCGCAAGACAAGCGTCTTGCGATGGTCGTAAGGTGTATGGGCACCTTTAGCCTCTCTGTACGCTTGTCAAAAATTGTATGAACCATTAAAGCTCTTAATGCACTACAGCTGCTTGGAACTTTCTTGCACTCCAAGTGGTGTGAAGATTACTATAGAAAGGTCCTTTTGGCAGCAAGTAAGTTACAGGCAGTAAGACTGCCATTATTTTTTTCTCTAATAGTCTGTTGTGGAGATGAGGTGGAGGTGTAGCCATTCCTCTGTATAGTCAACATCCACAGTAGTTATTTTCAAATTATAAACAAATAAATAATCACCTAGTCCAGAGATTTTCCCGCAGTACTTTTTTTAATTTATGGTACTTTAAGTCCTTAGTTTTATGGCCAGCCTCATTTAACCCACCTGCACTAGGTCCTCTGAGCCCAGGTAGTCCTGGACCCACCCCAGCCTGTACCTGGAAATTGAAGGAGAAGCAGCACAGTGATGAGCTCACCTCTCTGTCACTCTGCTCTTGCCTCCTGTCAGCATGCTTCTTGTTGGCACATGACTGGATTGGCACCTTGTGCTGCTTCTTCCTCTCACACTCCAGCCTTGCTGTACATGGAATGTGAGAGGCTGATGCCATGTCAAATTCAGGCATTTAAAAAGTACAATGAATGATGTATTCATGACTACAGAGCTGCATTTATTTATGTATTTTATATCTTTCTAGAATTCATTTTTTAATAATCAAATGCTGGAAATGCCAGATATTTGTATGTTACTTTGTGATGTACAAGGCTCATAATGTAAACAAGAAACTTCCTTTACCTCACCTGATTGATATAAACCTTCCATCATTTGTGTCTCACATACTCTCCCCCCCTCATACTCTCACATACTCTCCATCCCAGACACTGCAGCTCACAGTGGGAGGGTTACAGCAACAGAGGTAATGCTGTCAATCCAGAAAGCAGTGGGCAGGTCTAGGAGTGCCGGGTGCTGACTGACAAGATAAAGGATTATGACAATAAGGATAGCCACGCTGCCATACATGAGAGTGGCAACTCTACTCTGAATTCAGGAGCAGTGCAGCCTTGTTGTTACACCATCATGAGATGCTGCATTAGATGGACTTAACTGGGAGCATCAATGGGTATTTGTGAGACTTTGCAGGGGGACAAACAGAAAACTCTACTTATTTTTGTTTTCTTTGGAAGACATTTTTTGATCTAACTTTAAAGTGATGTCAGAGCAGGGAGCTGTCAGTTAACTGTAAATAAGTAACATGCCAAAAAAGAAAAGTGCAAAGAAAGGAATGGCAGATTAAATAAGGGTCAGCGTAGTGCTGATGTGATGCTTTATTTCTAGGATGGCATTTTCACAAACCTGTCTCAGCACAAAATTTCCAAATTGGGTAACAGGAATAAACACACAGCAGCAAGTTATTTTCTGAAGTATTCTCCAAATTGTTTAGCATTCCATAGCTGCTAAAATGCCTAAAATAAGCTTGTAACATTTAGAGACAGTGAGAATGTAACGAATTGTCTGAGAAAGGATTGGGTAGAATGAGGTTATCTTGGGCAACAAAAACCTTTCTTTTTTTTTAGACGCACTGAGATTGATTTACTAAAGGTAGATAGCCTGTTCACTGTGCTTGGGAATTTTCCCTTTAGCTTAGTGAAAGTAGTGAAGCTCTGCTGATTTCCTTCATCCAATCATTGGGTATTCTTTGCAAGTGACTTTTCGCCACATTCACTAAGCTAAGGGAAAACTCCATTGAAAAGTATACATTTGCATGCAAAGTGAACAGCCTATTGGCCATTAATAAATCAACTCGGCTACCTCATTTGTTTGTATTTAGATAGCACCAATAACTATTGAGATGCATTACAGAATACAGGGGCATCCTTATAGTTGGCGGTGCACATTACCAGGGGGGGGGGAACAGTGCAGCAGCAGGGGGAAAAGGGTGATGTTGGCGGTGCACGTTATGGGGGTATAGTGCACTCTGCCTCTGCTCCTGGCAACCTGTGACATCAGTGAGCTGGGGGGGAAACCGGCCAGAACGATATTGTTTTATGTACTGATAAAGTACATAAAACAATATCAGTCCCTGTACCCAAATCAGCTTATGATCTAAAATACTTATACTAACCACAGGTCCACACACATACTGTATCTTCAAAGCTTTCTGTATGCTTATAAATTATGTGATAAAACCAGCGAGTAGAACTCATACAAAGCCAAACAGATGATGTTCCTGGTGGAGAGTGAATTCAGGAAGCCCAGTACTGTAAGGCATCAGTGCTCACCACCACATCATCATAATGCCCTACTTTTATAAATAAAGCTTGATATATTTATTTGCAATTTGCTCACACATGACTGCTTAGTAAAATACTGCCATAGTGTTGGATGAAATAACATTCTCTTTTGCAGCTAAGTGCTTTTGAAATACCTTAGAAGATAAAAGTATATTTGACATTCATGGAACAGTGCATTGTGCAAGCCATCCCTCCGAGTTAACCTCAGTGTAATGGTAGACCTTGCTTCAGCAGAGAATGCAGCAGGAAAATGCTGACAAGGAGCACAGTGATAGCCTCAACTGCTGCGGCTTCTATATCTAATCACAGGCTGGTGGCAGAAAAGTGGCCAAGTTATACTACTTACCTACAGTAAAGAGATGCCACAGACCTGGTGATAGGTTGGCAGGGCTGTGTAAGGCTGAATGTTGGACTTATTCCAGGTCAGAGTAGGTACTAAGTAGTGAACCTGGGACCAATATTACAGCGCAGGGGGGTGTACATTTGAAAAAGAAGCTCCCATATTTAAACCTTCACAAGTTAGCATACTGAATGCAGAAATGTAAAGGAACTTTAGAAGTTATAAAGAACAAAAAAAGAAAATATCAATATAGCTGTTATAGTTTTCCAAAGCTGCAGCTTGTTGTTATGAAAACAGCATGCTGGCAGGCCATCTTTAATAGCAATATTATTTGGCGCAGATGGAACATGCTTCTGTGGCTGCCTTAGTAAAATAAATGAACCGACCATGCCGTTACCTTGAGGCAAAGCTTAATTCCTGTGCAATAAGTATAAGTCATTCCCCCTGAGCTTGTCACCATCTGACACCACAAATACCAAAGAATCCAGCTCCACAAATTCTCACTGTGCTCTCCACCACCGGGGAGAACAGCCTGGGAAAGTCATTTCAAATACCAACACATCATAACGCTTTGTTCCCCCTTGTACAAACTTGATGTGTTTAACTGTTTTTATTTTGTAACATAATAGCCTGCAGCAGAGGTAAAAGAACTTGGCACTTTCATGTTGTTGACAGATCAGCAATGCCAACTTTTGGCTGCATACTCAACTTGTATGTTGGTATCAGTTTATTGGACCAGGGTTTCGGTTCAAACTATTTGTTAGTGTGTGCCTGTTTTCCACGATTTTCACCAGTATTAATATTACCTTTACATGGCAGTAAACAAATAGATAACAGTGACATAGAAAATTGACAACCCGTTTATATTTAACCACACTTTGTCTGGATTCAAATTAATACATTCCTTACACATAATACAGTAAACTCCCAGTTATCCGGTACCCATGGGGATTGGTAGATGCCAGATAAGTATAGTTTGTGGTTGCTTGAGAGTTACTATTAATTCTCAGGCAACATCCCCCATTCATCTGCAGGCTAGATTCTGCTATTGGCTATTTCAAATTGCCATAGCCAATAGCAGGCTGACTATTGCACATACAAAATAAATTTAGTTGCTAACAAAAATGTTTTCGTGTGCACATGTCTATCAAGCAACTGGCAACAAAACTGAGGACATATGTGCTTTTTAGTTTTTTTGTCTGTTTGCTTAAATGACGGATAATGGGTTGTTTACTGTATTATGTGCCAACATCCTGGCCAGGTCACCATCTGCAAGAAGTTTGCATGTTCACCCTGTGCTTGCATGGGTTTCCTCTAGATACTCCGGATTCCTTCCACACTCCAAAAAAAAAGAAAAAAAACGCTGGTAGGTTAATTGGCTCCTGTCTAAATTGGCCCTGTATGTATGCATGTGAGATAGGAACCTGAGGGCAGGGATGATGTGAATGTGTAACTATGTAAAGCACTGTGTAAATTGTTGCGCTATATAAATACCAATAATAAATAAATAAACAAAGCTATACATTGGTTTAAATTGTCACATAGTACAAATATCACCTCAGCAATTATGTAACAATCTCCCTGTATATGCAGATATTGGATTTGGACTTTGGGAGACATTATTTGCTTGGTATCTAGTGGGTGGGAAAGTTTTGTCCAATTTGCTATTCATTTCTTCTGAAAAACATCTATCGTTCCAATCGGTCACAGCCCAGAGAAGGGACTTACAATGTCATATTGACTATATAAATGAAGGGAAAACACGTTTGCTTTTTTGGAGGGGAAAGGGGTCATTTGGCAGGCACTTGGCAGATGAGTGCCAAACATCCTGCTAATACTGGTTCCAAAAGTCTTTACTGAAATGTAACTTCACTGTAGGGTATTAGACTATAGCTGCCTATTGCCTTCTATGGCTCTTTATGACAACCTTGCTAGGAAAGTGGTCAAGTCATGGACAGAACACCATCTAAAACGCACATTGTGTCAAGTGCTTGAGTGCTTTTCTACTTCCAGTACACAAAGCTGAAGACAGTGTAAGATAATATTTCTACTTATGTTTTTTTGTTGTGGTTTAGCAAACTGTCTTAAGGTGCCCATACACCTTACAATTATCTGCAGATTTTCTGTGGTCAGATGGAAAAAGTGCAACAGATTGGCCCAGGTGGAGATTACTCCACCCACACAGTTAAGTGTAGATAGAGGAATCTGTTGCACCTTTTCCATCTTACCACAGAAAATCTGCAGATAATTGTAAGGTGTGTGGCCAATGTACACATGCCTAAACCCCAATTAGCAACCTGTGACACTCTGGCCAGCGCCCCACCCTCCAACCCAGCTTGTGACAACCAATAATGTCACTGGTTGCCAGGAGCGGACGCAACCAGTGACGTCAGTGAGCTGGGCTGGACACCCTAGAATAGATAACCAAAATCACCTGTGATTTCTATTTCAGGTGATTTTGGTTGGTCTTGTGGTTCAGTTGAAAACTGCTGTTAGGATTAGAACCTAATGTGCAAGGATAGCTTCTGTACGAATGTAAGCTGTGCAAACTAAAGGAATGTGGACCATAGCGAATGCCTCCATTTACACAAGTGAAATCAGTTTGCATTGCACATGATCAAATGCCTGTTTTTTTACATTTGATGTGTGGCATTTTGTCTATAGCCTAATTGATATTCTTTTTTTTTCTCACTTTCTTGTTTACCACTAAGCATTTTCCAAGTAATTGCCTCTTGGTTTCCCATTCTAGTAGCGGCTTGTTTCAGTATAGCTCACGCCAGGCATTGAGTCCCCAGCCATTAATTGCTTTTATACTATTGCTATCGCTGCAGTCATAGATGCAGCTCTGGCTAATAACTAGCACAGTGCACGGAACTTCCTGTCATTGCTCAGTAATAACAGGCAGAATGCTAATTATAACACTAAATCACAATTTAAGCACTTACATTTGGCTCTGCTAAAGTTTAGTACTTTTGCCTCAAGTTTTTCTTTTAATACAATATAAATGACCTAAATATGACGGTGTATCTCTGCATGTGCTGACATGGCATCCTGGTGTGAATAATCAGGATGAAAGGAAAACCGTCATGGTCAGCTGCAAGCTTTTTGCTTTATTAGTAATTAATTAACTAATGATGTGATGTTCTGTGTACAAGTTGTTTTTCTTAGTAAATACCTAAGGGATGGAATGGCTGCAGTTGTTATAACTGCTAGACATTGCAAATGTTCATGCAGTAACATCACTTGTTTATATTGTATTGCTGTAAGCATATCCATTGCAGGGGTACGCTAAATGGGAAGTCCTGACCATCACACTGATATACAGTGTGAAGTCCTGACCATACACTGTTATGACAGCCTCCACTCTTCAGTATGAGGTTTTCCAAAAGATTCTAGAGTTTGTGTGTGGGATTGTGTGCCTATTAGCCAAAAGCACATTTGTGTGGTCAGATCCTGATGTTGGATGTGAAGAACTGGCTTACAGTGAGTGTTTCGTTTCATCCCAAATGTGTTCAGTAGGGTTGAGGTCAGTGATCTGTACAGGTCATTCAAGTTCTTCCACACCAAACTTGTCAAGCTATGTCTCTATAAAGCTGACATGTGCACAGGGCCACAGTCATGCTGGAACAGCATTACCAGAACAAACTATAGCCCTTAACTGGAAAAACCTGAACTGGATATTTTTGAAGGCTATCAACATACATTTGGCTATAAAGTGTACATAGTGGTGGTGAGTAGGAGGGATCTAGCATGACAGGTACATTTATTGGAATCAATGGGAAACTATACAACATTAACGATTGGCCATCTGAAACAGGTTTGAGCTGGTGTCCTAGGTTTGAAGAAGTGAATGGATACATGACAACTCAGTCCGGTAATAATGCAAGCAAATCTGGCCAACAAAAAGGTTTTACTACTACTGGGAAAAATCCAGTGATATCTTGGTGGTGAATTATCAGCAGATTAATTATTCACTACATTACAAATTGCCCATTTGATATTAAAAAAGAATGTACTGAAACAATTCCAAAGTTGATAAACTAGGATTTTTTATGGTTCAGTTCTTTCAGCTTTTAAAATTGTCAGCTGTTCCTGAAAATCAGGGTCAATTGGCAACTATGAGTGTAATGTGTTATGTAAATTGTTGTATTTATTTTTTTATAATGTAGTCAGGTTTATTTATCAAAGCAGTGATAAAAAGCCATTATAAAATGCAAGTTGCACCATCACAAAGCAACTCATCATGATAAAATGTCAGGGCAGCCAAGATAATTTTAACCAGAGTTTTTTTAAGGTGCTTTTAGAAACCCAAGGCTGTTCCCATTGCCTTTCAGAATTTTCCTGTTATGAGCAACGTGAGCCAGCATGAAACCCCACTAAAGCCAAATAACCTTCTCTCTTTCACCCCTTGGATTGTTTTACCACTTAAATAAATGTAACAATAAAAAGGTTCCTGATTTTATGATCTGACTCAGCTGGGTGCTGCACACGTCTATCACAGAGCCGGCATATACAGTAAAGGTGCCCATACACTGCTCGATTCTCATACGAGAATCGTGGGAAATCCCGCGATCGTACGAGAATCGAGTAGTGTGAACGAAGACGTGCGACCGTTTCTACTGTACGGTCGCACGTCTTTGGTCAAACCAGCATGCTCGAAAACCCGCAGAGAATCGTACGATTGTCGGCGGGTTTCTAGCCTGCTCGTTTGACAGCTGCGGAACGGGCCGGTGTGCGCACGCGCACACTGCCCGTCCTGCATTGCGGTCATCGGAAGCCCGACTCTCAGCGGGACGGGCTTTCGATGATCGCAAGTACAATCTGCCTGTCCAAGATAGGCAGATCGTACGAGCTTTTAATAAGCTTACGACCATCGCAAGACAAAAGTCTTGCGATGGTCGTAAGGTGTATGGGCACCTTAACTCTCACATCTTAAGGTGCCCATACACCTTACAACCATCGCAAGACTTTTGTCAAATTCTCCTACGATAATCGTACAGTGTATGGGCACCTTTACGTTTGCAAAGGTCCTGCTTAGGCTTCATAACCACTGATAAAAGCCAATGGTTGTGCTCACTTGGTTTCCAGAACAGTGAATGGTGTCCTGTGAATACAGCATTTAGTGCTCCAGATCTACAACTTGAAATGTGTATTGCAATTGCAATACACATTTCATAATTGTATTGTGAGAAAGCGCTCTACCCCAAGTACATCCAATCACACGTAATAGAACCGTGCCATACTAAACATGCCTTTAGTGCTCTAATAATAGTTATTCCAAGTGCTATGTTGCAGAACAATGCTCTACATTTTGGCCTGTAGGATTCATTATACCAACAATCCCTCTCTACCCCTCGGTTACAATGCAATATTCAAGCATTCATGTACCATATATCTAGTGCTGTCGCAGTACTGTGATATCCCCACTGTACACATGGGTACTTCAATAGGCTATAATGCAGGTAAATGTGATTTGTTTGTTTTTTTCTATTTTTTTACAACGAGTCATGTTGCTTTATTTTTCTGTCCTACTTTTTAATCAGACTCACTGTACATGTAAAGCCAAGTTGCCAAAACTTTGGTTTTGTGTGTGGTTAAAACCGTTTTTGTTTGCTATCCATTAGCATTAGAGAGAGTTAATTGATGATCAAATAAGACAGTAACTGCCAATATGTATATAACTTTCTTCATAAATCAGTATGCTTTCATTGAGTGCCAAGAGGCTGTTACATAAGACATGATTGTTTCCAGCACACACCTTCCTAGCTGATCAAGGAGACAGAGACCAGGCAAGGACTCGTCACTTTCCGTATATAGCTGCAAGCTGTTTTCACTCGCTGTCACTTCAGCTTCTTTATTTAATCTACTGTACAGAATGGGGGAGCCTGATGATGTTTTGTCTTGGAGCAAGGTGCCATTTTTATCTGTCAAATGCAGTAAAAATCACTAGGGTGACAAATGTACAGATGCATTTATAGAACTATGTATACATCTCTATTGACATTCTAACTGCAAGGCTTATATTGTGACTGTTACACAGGCTAAGGCCAAGCTATGTCCCTGCCATTTCAGCAGTAGCTTGAAAGGTACAGGTCACCCAACCTTGCCTGAAGGTGGTGATACTACATACAAAATAGAACAAGTGGCATAGTTACTGCTTGAGGCAATCCGCACAAATGTACAAAAAGGTGATTCCTTAAAGTCACTGTTTGTGTGTCAGTTCACTCATGGTAGGTTACAGTCCCAGGCTTCTGCAGTAACAGAGTAAAGCTGGCCATACACAAGTAGAATTTTGTTTTTAGAAAGCTTGTTAAATATTACAATTGTTATTGAGGGTTAAATTTAATTATCATTTTCAACCGTAATGATGAAATAAATCGAAGGAGTAGGATGGAAATGTTTCTTGTAAAAACTAAATTGTGAAGTGAATGTGGTTTTTGTTCTGGAACCTCCATTCATTCCAAAATCAAATGTCAGAAGAAAGTTTTTAACAATATTCAATGAAGGGAATTTATCAAAACTGGAGCAGACAAAGCTAGAGCAGCTCTACATGGCAACCAATCAGCTTCTACATTTCATTTTCAAATCTTAACTGAACAAACTAAAGAGAGCAGCTGATTGGTTGTCATGCACAGCTGCTCCAGATTTTGTCTGCTCCAGTTTTGCTAAATTCCCCTCAATTATTCTTCAATGTTCTGACAAGTTTTTCAAATTAACTTTCGTACAAAAACCAGTGTATGGGCAGCTTTAATGTCTACAGTTCTAAGAGACTTTTTGTTAGTGTACCATTTGTCTAGGAACTCGGCTGCCATATGCTGCTAATCTGGGAATGCAAACACGTATAATAGAGGTTGGCCAACACTAATGGCCTTTTATGATATTGTGAATAAGCTAATAGGCCCCATTTGACCCCTTAGCTGCATACCTGTATCTATTTTTTCTCTAGCTAGGAAAGTTAGATTAAAACAATAGTGTTTCATCCTTCAGTGGTTAGACTACTTATATAACTGTAAAGTTACAGTGAAACAAGTAGGACTAAAGGTGCCCATACACCTTACGACCATCACAAGACTTTTGTCTTGCGATGGTCGTAAGCTTATTAAAAGCCCGTACGATCTGCCTATCTTGGACAGGCAGATCGTACTTATGATCATCGAAAGCCCGCCCCGCTGAGGGGGCGGGCTTCCGATGACCTCAATACAGAACGGGCAGTGTGCGCGTGCACACACCGGCCCGTTCCGCAGCTGTCGAACGAGCAGGCTAGAAACCCGCCGACAATCGTACGATTCTCGGCGGGTTTTCGAGCATGCTGGTTCGACAAAAGACGTGCGACCGTACAGTAAAAACGGTCGCCCGTCTTCGTTCACACTGCTCGATTCTCGTACGATAGCGGGATTTCCCGCGATTCTCGTACGATAATCGAGTAGTGTATGGGCACCTTTAGTCATGCAGCTATGTAAGAAATGCCAATGATCAGACATTGTAAAGGTGCCCATACACCTTACGACCATCGCAAGACTTTTGTCTTGCGATGGTCGTATGCTTCTTGAAAGCCCGTACGATCTGCCCCCCTTGGACGGGCAGATCGTACTTGCGATCATCGAAAGCCCGCCCCGCTGAGTGTCGGGCTTCCGATGACCGCAATGCAGAACGGGCAGTGTGCGTGTGCGCACACCGGCCCGTTCCGCAGCTATCGGGCGAGCAGGCTAGAAACCCGCCGAGAATCGTACGATTCTCGGCGGGTTTTCGAACATGTTGGCTCGACAAAAGACGTGTGACCGTACAGTAGAAACGGTCGCACGTCTTAGTTCACACTGCTCGATTCTCGTACGATCGCGGGATTTCGCCCGATTCTTGTACGAGAATCGAGCAGTGTATGGGCACCTT
>NW_017308057.1:187670-207478 GCF_000935625.1 Nanorana parkeri
CGTGTCAGAATAAAGAAAAAAAAAAGACACAGCGGGGTTTTTTCTTCTTGGCGGCCAAGAGCGGGGGGCTCCCAGAGCGCCCGGGAGATTTTTTTAATTATTTTAATTTTTTTTTGTTACAGCAGCAGAGCCGCCGGACAATAGGAAACTATTGGGCGGAGCTAGCTGTCACTGCTAGCTCCGCACAATCGTTTTCTATTAACTTTTTCTACTTTTTTCACTCTTTTTCTGTTCTGCTCGGTGCCTCTGAGGGACCGAGCAGAACAGCCAAGCCAAATGCCGCTCGGCGGCATTCGGCTATTCTCTCACTGCTGTTCGGCATCTTTCAGAATAGCCCGAACAGCAGTGTGAAGCCTGCCGGAGGTTCGGCTCAGCCGATCCAGATGTTGGATCGGCTGAGTCGCACTCCTTCTGCACTTCGGATCAGCCGAACATGCTGAGCAAGTTCGGCTGTTTCGAAGCCACACGAAGCAAGCCGATGTACGGCTGATTTCAGCCGATATACGGCTGAAATTAGCCGTACCAGCCTGAAGTGAATAGCCGAACAGTGTTCGGCTCACTTCACTTCTGATCGGTCATTCACTCGGCTGCCCTCGGCAGCTTTGTGAATAGACCCCTTAGAGAGCAAAAGTGTAAAGTACGTTTTCAAGATATTTTTTTAAAGTAGTAGACTGACAACAAACAAAGGCATTGACTGAAGGAGCGCTATAGTGAGGAGAGACCAATAAACAGGGAAAGGCCGGACAGTCATGGCTAAATGATAAATTTTAGGTTCAAGGGAAAGAGTAAGTGGGAAGTTGGCTCAAATGTCCTGTCCTATGTACTATGTGAAAGTATAGTGGATGCGCAGTAATACTTTGTTACATGTCACTTACAGGGTTATTCACAAGGGTGAAGAGGAGTTTGGAGAAGTGAGCAATCTAGGACAGCATAGCTGATAAGGAAAAAGTCTCCAATTCAGCTCACTTTCCAGTTCAGCTATGTTGTCCTAGATTGGTCACTTCTCCTGACTTCTCCAAACTCTTCACCCTTTTGTGAATAACTTTGTTATTTTTTTTAACTATGTAATGTATAGAGTTAAATTTAGGAAAATACAATTTTTGGTTATAGAGAACCTAAGCATATGAAAATGTAACCCTTGCAGTGGGGCCATCCCTGCATTGCAAGGATGACATGCTCTTTTCTCCTGCTTATCTCTCTAACCCCTCCTCTCTGGCAGTGGTATGTCCCTCAACATCCTTACGTCAAATACACTGTATTAGACGTGATGGCTCACGCATCCTTAAACTGACGAAGCCCGGGGGGAAAAAAAAGGGGCTGCGGGGACTGGTCTGGCAGCCAGGCAGGATCGGGGATTTTACTTTAGACTCTAGGGAAAAATTCTAGGCACTTAACCCTTGCAGTGCAGGGATAGCCCTGCAGGGCTAATATTTCATATGCCTGGAGTTCTTCTTTAAATAGATTGTAGTGCAAGCTTTGGAGGCACACTGGTCTCTTCTTCTGGCAATATCGCCTCATATTACCTAAAGAAGTGGCCAGTGTGCCTCAAAAGCTTGCAATGTAGTCTGTACCCATGCAAAGAAATCGTACAGAAAAAGAAATTGTGAAGAAAAAGATTTTGAATGTTTTTTTTTATAGTAGGTGATTGCAGTTTTGTCATAAAAAGATAGAAGATAAAATGTATGCACAAAATGATATACGTAGATTACTCATCCTGCATTGGTTCAGGTGTAGGTACCATTTTGGTCTGTGGTCATTTTCAATCTCATGGAAATAAAATACCCAGAGCTGGCAAATGAGCAGCACATAATGGAGGGAAGCTGTACCCCATGCAGAGACTGACAGGAGACAATCAAAGCAATAACTGAAGCTCCAACAGTGCTTAGCATCAGCAGGGAGTGTGTTCTAGTTAGCAGCCTTTGCATTGCTTATACTGTGACATGTTTCTGTGTCTTCCCTGTGACAGAGAACCGATAGATTTGTTGAGCCATTTCAGAAATGTCAGGAGTTTTATGCTCCCAAGGAGTGGGGGTTGTTAATTCCATACTATGTATAATGGAGTAGTAAAAATTATTATTGCATACAGAAATGCACTTATTTCTTGAGCAGAACCTAATTTGGAAGGATGGTGGATAGTATAGTCTTGTTTAATTGCTATGTTAAATAGTGTGTGCGAAGTGCGCATTATTCCTTGAAATTAGTTTCTAAACAAAGGAGGTAATTTGGTCTGGTGACCCCTTTTTCTGTAAACTCTGTGTTATGTTTATCCACGTGTAAATCCGTGTTATGTATATCCGCATTTGCCATACATTTTTATAGGTTTCACACATTTTAAAAAGAAAAACAAGATGCACGTGAAGCATTCGCAGTCTTAAAGTGACACTAAACTCAGGAGTCAAGCCATAAAAATGCATTCATGTACCTTAACTATTAACAAAAATGTATCTTATTTGTGTATCACTCATCTCTGAATTCATACTGTCCTTTCTTCTGGAGGGTGGTTTCTTTTGTTCCTCATGGTCCCTGTGTGTGTTGTAAAGTAGCCACCGCTCCAAGCTCACTTCTGTGATGGACTACAATCTGACATTTAGTTTACTAATTTGTATTGAGATTGTAGTCCATCACAGAAGTGAGCTTGGAGCGGTGGCTACTTTACAACACACACAGGGACCATGAGGAACAAAAGAAACCACCCTCCAGAAGGAAGGACAGTGTCGGCACCAATTCAGAGATGATTTGATGATCTACAGCTGAGTGATACACAAATAAGATAATTTTTTCTTAATAGTAAAGGTAAGGTTTAACTCCTGAGTTGAGTGTCATTTAAAAAAAAATATATATATATTGTTTTCAAGCAAAGTCCTGCAAATCACGGAGAGACCAATGATATCTTTTTTGTAAGAAAGAGGAAATCATATTTACTTACACCCGGAAAATTAAAATCCAATTACACCAGTGAATGACAACCTTGAAGCTCTAACATTTGGCCGAGGGACCAAACATGTCATTCTTCTTTTTTTACACCAAACTTGAGACCAAAACCTTTATTGTAATATATTAGGATTAGACAGGATTAAAATGATGACTGGCACATGTCTGATGCAATGTACAATTTTCAGTTATCCCAAGCCCTAGTCAGAAGTTGCATTGGACTATCTTAGTTCTAATGTTTATGGCTGTAGATTGTATACCACCTTTATATAAACCTGACCACAGATGGTGTTTCGTCTTTTCAAAAATAACACATTTTGCTGTTTTATGAATTAAAGGAATATTTCAAAGAAAACAAAGCATTTCTCCAGTAGTGGTAACCATTTCATGAGTTGATAAATTATTGAGGTTAAATTGCGGCCTACCTCCCAACTTTCTGAGATGAAAAAGAGCAAAAAAAGGATGTATGCAAAGTAGGGATGTTCAGATACCAAGCACCGTACTTGGTGCAAGTACAAGTACAAGTACAGATACTTTTCCAGCTCCAAGACTAGACTAGAGAAAAACTCAAAAGTTGGGAGGCAGCTGTCATTTGTAAGGAGCACACTGAGCTCCTTGGGATTTGTACATCTCTGTTTTAATGTATGATTTGTTATTTATATACAGTGTGCAGTGGCGTAACAATCACCATAGCGACCCAGGCGGTCGCTACGGGGCCCGGGGCACAGTGTTGCCCGGCCAGATGCTGTGCGGGCCGCCTGGGTCGCTATGGGATCTTCTGCTGCTGGCTTTCACTGGCGTCTGAAGACGAACATGACGCTGTTCAGATCATCTGTGCAGCGGCGCGTTCGTCTCCACAGTCAATATGCAACCCTGGTAGTTCTCGTGAAAATGCAGAGTATCAGGACAGGTATCTGAACATCCCTAATACAAAGGACACACCTCTGTGCACCTCTAGTTACACAACGCATAAAAAATGACTATACAAAACATGATTGCTTGAACCCACAAGTTGTTTGTTTCACTATTACTTTCCCTTTGTACTAACTTTTATGAATAAATACAATCCTTTACAGGTTGGATAAAAGCATTAGGGTAGTATCACACTTTTGTTGCTTACATATTGTGCCTTTTAATAGAGGATTATACATCAAACCAAAAAGAGAGACAACTGAGGAGGAAATAGAGACACCAGGATTTGATTTCAAAAGAGGGACAGTTGGGAGCTATGGCTCAGAGAAGTTGAGTTTCTAGTGGACAATCTGCCTGCACCATTATATATTGTTTTAGCTCACAATAGAATGCCTTTGTACAGAATATTGTTTTAGTCAGCTTTGTGAAAGTGACAGGTTCTCTTAAGTTATTATTCTCAATAGAAATAACTCATTGTTATTCTAATAGCTAGGTAATAAATAGGTCCTTCAGACCTTTAGACATTAATAGTTTCATTGCTTTGAACAGACAGCATCCCTGCCAAATTAGGGGGATCTCTGTTGAATAATTCAGTGTTTTTGCCATGATTAATTCTCTGGGCATCTGACGACGTTCCCTTTGGGCATGTTCATGGATACTGTTGCAGCGACAATGACAGTCCTCGGAGACTCACACCCTCACCTTGTGGTTTTATGTTTATGTTTTCCTGCAGATACCCTCCTGGATGACTTCCTCCTCACGTACACGGTCTTCATGACAACAGACGACTTGTGCCAAGCGCTCCTCAGACAATATCCTTAATTAACTGGAACAGTCATGCCCCTGATTCCAGAGAATGAAAAGCAGATGCCTACCATTAAAAGCAAATGACATCTGGTAAATGGCTGCAAGAGATGCACAACTGACACATTTCTCTATGATGTGGTCGAACCAGATTGAAATAGTCTTGCACAGTAGATTGTTGATGAAAAGGTGTTGAGGTTGCAGGGTTGTATCATTTATCTCCGGGTTCTCATCTGTGCATATATGAGCTAACAGGACATGGTCCTAACATCTAAGGTCTTGCACAGTTGTACATGCTCTGTACAGAAAATGCTTACTTAGTCCGATTTCACCGCACACTGTGAGCTTCTCACAGTGTGTATTAGAAGCTGCAGCAAGTCTGATAAAGTCCACCTCATTTCCTGGCTGAAGAACATCCAGTAACATCTAGGTCTTTCCTCCCCAGCCTTACTGTCCCTGGCCCGCTCTTTTCCTTAATTGAATTACAGTTCTTTCAGTCATGTAGGTCCAGCATCACATGTGGGTTTCCCCAAGGTGGTCTGCCTATGACCTCCTACTCCTTCCGCCTGACATCCACTCATCAAGGCATTTAGATATTTGTATAACTCCTTTCAAGAACCAGCCCACTGCTTGCATTAGGGCTTAGGCCTATTAAGAGGAGTACTGAGACAAGATGCTTCAATGTTTCAGGAAACACCCTGCTAGCTGATAATATCACTGGGTCTAGAATAAGGTATATCATGAAAGCAGGTTTTATTTAAACGTTTAATTAGTATATTTATGAGGGGGAAAAATGAGAAACCTGGAAAGGCAAACCTCGGCTTTAAGGGATTTGCTTCAGAGAAAGCACTCATGAACCATTATTAGTCTGTATGTTCTTACTAGTCACTTCCCTACAACATCACTTTATCAGATTTAGCCTATACCAAACCCAGATTTCATCTATACCAAATGGGAAAAAAAACAAAAAACTTTTTAATGATAGCATGTCATTGGAGTGATGTACTAAATACTAATAGCTTCTGTAATCAGCGATTATTTGCATTTCAACAATCATTATAAAGATTTGTGCCACAAACCAGAGCCTGTAGGTGACACATCTGGCAGCTACACAAAACATTGTCATCTCCATATGGTTTGATCATTGCAGTATTGTTTCATTAATTAGCTGTTAGTATGTGAAAAGCAAAACACAAGTCATATCCAATGGTCTGTTCTGAGTTCATTGTAAATACTGTGAAAAGCGCGTGATCACTGCTGGATTTGCCCATGTATACCCAAAACTTTTTTTTATCAGTTTTGGGTAGAGTAGGGAAGGGTTAAAACTAGAGGTGCACCGAGATGGAATTTTCAAACCAAAAATTAAAAAAAAAATGTTTATAACCTTTTTAAAATATTTATTTTTAATTTTCAATATTTTTTTGTTTTTACTTTACTGTTGGGAGCTCTGAGGAATATCAGTGTTCTAAACAGACCCCTAATATTTCCCTTTTGAAATAGAAAGAGAGATTGAGGACACAATCTCTTTTTCTGCAGCCCCTGTTATGAATGAACAGGAAGCCTCTATAATAACAGGATTATTCACAAAAGGGTGAAGTGAACAATCTAGGACAACATAGCTGATTTGGAAAAATCCTCCAATTCAGCTCACTTTCCAGTTCAGCTATTGTGGCCTAAATTTTTCACTTCTCCTGCCTTCTCCAAACTCTTCACCTTTTTGTGAAAAACCCTGTGAGTGTCCTTGTTCATTCATAAACTGTAGATATAGTATGAGCTACTATGTCCACAATCATGAATGAACAGGAAGTGATGTAGAACACTTCCTGTTCCTTCATTTTTGGGGACACAGTAAACATACTATGTCCTCAATTATTAACAAACACTCAGCGATCAGCTGATCGCTGAGTGCTTGTAAGCGCTTTCCATCCTGTCTCGCTTTCACAGGAATTTGAGCTGGCGGGAGGAGAGCTCAGCCTTCTGTAACAGTGCTGACTGCTGGGTTTGTTGTTCTTTTGAAAGATATGGGTAAAGGTCCCTTTTAAATGCCTCCAGTGAATCAGAACCAGCAAAAAAAAAAAAAAAATTCACATGGATTCTAACCTTTCACCCACTCTACCCAAAACTAACAAATGCTTGGCTACACATACACTTTAACTGCATAGGTAATTGCTATGGTAAATCCAGGTTAACTGTGTTTACTCACACATAATTATTTCTTTCCCAGTACTGTATAAGGTATTGCCTGAAATACTTCAAGAAGCATATATATTTTAGTACTGTCCCTTTTATTCTTCATAAAGAACAATTATCCCTATGGTGAAGCATGTACACTCTAAGGCCAGGAGCTATTAGACATATGGATGTGGGCACATTATAATTCTTGTTACCTTTTATGAATATTTTAGTGTCCCTTGTTTTAACAACTGCTGTCTGGTCCCCAGGGGCCAATTTCATACCCTAATCCCAAAATAGTTGCCCCTTTATCCCATTTTACAGAGGTAACATGATGCTGTGCCTAGAGAGAAGATTCTGTTTAGCAAATGTTTATATTGACCAGTGCAAGTAATGAGGAGAGGATATGTAATCCTGGTTCACATAGTGTAATAGAGTCCAGAGTAGGATGGCTATGCCCCTGCACATCTTTTATTCCAATAGGTAATGCAATTGATATCTGCTGAATAATAATTACTTTGTAATGGATTTCTTCCATGATGCTTGCACATCGTGGGCCCCAATTGCAAAAGTAGGTAAGGACAAACAATGTTTAGAGTCTTAGGGGTGTATTTATAAATGTTCCAGGAGCTGCTTACACTGTAAAAGTTTCATTTTTAGATTCACATTGCATTATGGCCACTAGATGGAACCATAGAGAATAGGTAATTCTTGTACTCCTTGGCTCTATCTAGTGGCAATAATGTGGTGCGGATCTAACATTTACAGAGCAAACAGCTTTCCGAGCGCTTTATAAATACGCCCCTAAGTGTGTTAGTATGTGCAAGCTAAAGCTGATGTGTACTGACTGTCCTGTTATTGTTCTGTGGACTTAAGTTACATTTCAAAAATGGTTTCAGTGATAATACATGCGTGAGACACTTCCCTCACGTCGGATTTGAGGTGTGAAGAGTGTTTTATTCCATGCGTCTGAGGGAACATACCTTGATCATAGTGATCATAGTATGCAGCCAAGAGGATGGCTTACAATAGACGGCACGCATATAACACCACACATTTCCCTTGATGACAGACCGCTGATTAATTGTCTTCCTTTTTCTGCTTCAGGAGATTTAATGCATTCCAGCTTTTCACCCACATGGCATGTTCATGTACTGACTTCTGAGAGGTAGAGCGCTCCGGGCCACAGTACATAGCTAATCCAGCAAATGGCATATTACAAGATCAAACGCTACATTGCAAACAGCCCTCAAAAATCGTGTTACCTGAAGACAGTTAAATATCAGCAATTAAAACTAGTCTGTTCCAGCACTGTCATGTTTCAGGACAGCCTAGTAGCATACCTTGACATGAGATCAATCATTTCTTTGGAAATGAAGGATCATTCAAAGTGTTCTATGCAAGGGAAAAAAACAACCACAATATGTAATTTTGGTGGCTTGCTGCTTCCTAAACTTCACCTGCTGCCTAGCACTGTCCTCCAAGTACCTATGGTATGAATGGTAAACACATGTTGCCTGTACTTCTGCCATGTTTTTCGTGTATTACATTAAACCCCAGATAACCCAAAGCTGGCCAAACATGTTACAATTGGATTCTGCAATCTACTACATTTATTTAATTGTACAGAAAAATGTGGAGAGACATATCAAACCCATTATTAGATGAGATTGTATGAATAAATGACTGGACAGAGGAGAATGTTTTATTAGATAGAACAGAAATTACTTTTATTGTGTACTCAGATATTTATATATAATTGGTATGTGTCCTCATGTTACAGTACTTCAGTTATTTAATATAAATGTAATTCTTAATTGGAACACATCGTTCGTAGGTCTTCATAGGGTCACAGAGGACACCAGTGTGTACAATACAAATGTCATGTAGAAAATATAGTGAAAAAATATGCTTATATATAGATCTTTTTCACTATTATATATATTCCGAGGTAGAAGTAATTTGCAGACTAGCACAGGGTTGCCTAATTCTGGGTATCAAACCTCTCTGCAGTCATAGAATAGATGGATGATGCACACCAGCAGATAGGAGTCTATTAATTAGCTCTGTATTTGCAGCCTGGAATTCTCCTATCTCCACAATTGCTTGCTCTTTCAAAAGCCAAAATGTTTTCTTGTTGTGCCTTGACCTGAAATTACCTATTGTGCCAAGAAATACGACGGCAAAGCAGACAGCCCAGAGGCCCTGTGCACAAAGAGAAAGGTCTTGCTTCTTGCATCCCAGTGGACGGCTCTGTACAAAGACTGGTTACATGATGATGAGCATTCCAAGCTATTCCTGAAGGTAAGTGAAGAAGCCTGTCAGCCCATGGGATAATGTGCTTGTGTCTCCTATGATAACTCATCACTCTGCAATGGATACAGTGCTATGGTTTGTTTCTTAGCTTGTCATGCATCTCGCTGGTAGCAGCTATTGTGTGGGCTGTAATGCTGGAAAGAGAGCGTGCTGCCTACTATGGTGGCTACTGGGGCATGATTAACACAGCCACGCCACTAGTTTTTTTAAGGGAAAATAACAAGCACATAGCAAATTCTGTTTTACAGATAGAATAACATATGTCTTATGGGTTTGTCAGTTCCCTGACTCCCTTCATATTATAATGCTGAATTTAGTAGGTGTCACCATTTAAAATAATTATCTCCAGTGTCTAGGTACAGTCGAGAACTCCCCGCAGAGTCCTGCTATTGTGCTAGAAGCACTGATTTTACACTGCACATTCCTCTTCAACTGTAGACATGAATGCAAAATGTAAATGGGCTTTTTACATTTTGCATTCATGTCTGCAGTTTTTTGTATCAAATAGGTTTTTATTAAGATTTTACAGAGGTACAAAAAGGGTATACATAGGTGCTGTCAACCCACAAACGGGTTCATGTGTTGTATCATATAAACAATGCTTTGAAATCTTGGATCCTGATATGGAAGGATCTGGACGGAAAGTAAGAAATATAGGATAAAGGAAGAAAGAAGGGGGTTAGGAAGTAAGTGCCATCGGTATTCTTTTCCGGCCAAGGTGTTCCAGGAATATCATTCGTGTCACCTTTGGGTTTCCTGGGCAAGTCGTGGTTTGTCACCAAGGTAATCTGAGATAGTAGTGTACCCAGGTATCGTTAACGAGTAGTGTATCAGCTCAGTGAGTGCGTAATTTCGTTAGCTGGCACCCTGGTGTCGTTGTCGGAATGGTTCATGTCTGCAGTTGAAGAGGAATGTTGCTTGAAAGTGTTCTACAGTACAGTGTTGAGAGGATCACTTTAATTAATTGGTAAATTGAATTGAGCCATGAGGAGACACTGTGAAATTTAGGGTACTTAAAGGGTATGGGAGACAAGCACAGAGAATTCTGAGCTCTCTTATGACTTCAGCTGTTCAACAATTTTCCACCCAGATTTTTTAATTTTTCAATCAAGGTTTGTTGGTGCCAGCAAGGTCATCCACAGTTAGAATCTCAGCAGATTCACAGGATTCAGATGAAATTCTGTCAGGTATAGCCATCTTTCCGTGGGGTGAAGTGATGAAAAGGCATTTGCTTTGGAAACTTATTGATGAAGGGGACTTCCTCTTAGTCAAAGAAAAATAACAGCGCCTTTAAGCTGTTAACATCATGTATTGTAAACATGCCCAGTATCTATTTACAGTGGTGCAGCCATTTTTTTTAAAAACAAAAATAATAACCCCTAGCCACCAATCAGGACAATGCATAACTCCTAGCCAACAATCAGGACAAAGCAAAACCCCTAGCCACCAATCAGGAAAATGTATATCCCCTAGCCACCAATCAGAAACTATTTTTACTGATCTTATGAGAGTGAAAATATGGTTGGCTTCGTTTAGTGCAATGCCCATTATCTGCCTTATTGAAATAGCCTATTTGAGTTGATTCTTTTAAAATTGTGAACATTGCTCAGATATGAGATACAAAGTATATGCATGATGGTTATATAGATGGTTATAGCTTTGGCTACATGCATTGAGTGTATGTGGTTGAAACACACTTACAAACAAAATTATAATTTTTTTACTGATCTGTTCCTAAAATTGTACAGTCAGCAGGGAAGACTTTAGAGTTGACGAAAAGCAGTTACAGGCCATGAAGATGTAAAGCTTCAGCATGTCTCATTAAAGCAGCTGAAATTCCAGTTGTGATATGACCATATTTGGCTTTGTACGGCTCTAATCCTCTACGATCTATGGATTTAGACGAGCACGCCATTTACTGTAACATACACTTTGTTATTATAACTTGTATTCATAAAGCAATAGCACTCCCAGTTAATGTACTTCATGTGCTCTGTTCTGTGGAACAGTTCTAGTTCTTATCATGAAGTTATAATCACTGCTCAAATAACAAGAATCTCTATTAAAACAAAAGTTATTGTGAGATTTTGTCATATATTTCATCCTTGTCACTGCAAGAGGAGCTGAAGTGGATTGCTTGCAAGTATTGGGAGAATTGCGTGCAGATATCACATGGTGTTTGTTGTAGGGATCTGAGACTGGGAATGCCTAGACTGCTGTTTCATCACTGCATTCTGGTATTTGATATTACGTGGGCCCTGCTGATGAGGAATGCAGACTATTATAAATGAGGCATGGCGGTTCTCTTATTTTTCAGACCCTCTATCGCTATGTGTTGGATGATGTCTATGAGTATCCAATGCTAGAAAAAGAATTAAAGGAATTCCAGAAAGTGTTGCGGATCCATCGACGTCAGTAAGTGAAATTATAATACATTTTATGTAGAATCTAAAATTATTTTACAGAACAGCTAAAAAAATGAAATGTCATCAATGCAAGGTGACGAGTTCACATAATACAGATCAGGCTTTGGACACACATTTTGAACCTTAGAGCTGCTGACTGTCCCTTGTAACAGAATTGTCCCTTATTCTAGTTAAAAACCTGCTGACCTTGTCCACCATTTACCTCAACCTGCTGTCTCCACATGATTAAAAACAGAAGCCATGGAGTCAGTTCAGGAATCCAGTTCAAGTTTGTTTTATGTGTCTTTTCTATTGTACTAAACAATTATGGTTGCAGTCGTAGCAGTCTTGGTGATCGTAAATGGGCCACATCTATATACATTGCAGTTGACTTACTAAAAGAGTAGAAACTTTTCTCAACACATTCACCTTATTTACCAAAATTCAGTAAGCTAAGTGAACAGTCTTAACTGCCTTAAAGCATAACTCCGACCCTTGCAGTGGGCCTACCCCCGTACTGCAAGGGTTAATTGCTTGTTTTGGTCTAGGGAGGAATATAACAAAAGTTTTACTCATCTGATTCTCCGAGCCATTCGGCTGTGACAGCATTCCCTCCTGCCAGTCTCCTCCTCTGGCCCCGCGACCACTTGGGGGCCTTAGAAGGACTGGTCTTCGCAAGCCGGCTCCGAGGATCGGTTGAGTATAACTTTATTTTCCTCCCCACACCAAAACGAGCAGTTAACCCTTGTGATGTGGGGGGTAGCCCCACTGCAAGGGTCAATTAAATTTTGCACCCCAACTGCCCAACGAAATGTGGCTGGGAAACTCATTGTAATCAGTTTTGTGCGGTCACTGTTTCACAGAAGTTTATAAACTAAAGAAAGCACCTGATTGGTTGCCATGTACAACACGGATACTTCTTTTCTAGATGTTTGGATTATTATCATTATACAGGATTTTTTATAGCGCCAACAGTTTGCACAGCGCTTTACAATATAAGGAAGACATTACAATCACAATACAATTCAAGACCAGATGGTAAGAAGGGCCCTGCCCATGATGTATTGTGATAGCAAAACACAGGGGTTTACAAAAACATAGACAAAGAAAACCAGTGTGGAAGTGCAGCAGTTGCCCAGACCAAGCAACTAGTGTTCTTGTTTTATCCAGAAGATGAAATCTGATTGGTTTCTCTGGGCATCTGATCTACTCTTTGCTGCAGTATCATTTGTCCTAGTAATAAGCTGGCCATGCACTATTAGTTTGTTTTTTTTTTGTTCTGACAAATTCCTCCTTCCATGCTATGAATTGACAAATTTCCTCCTGCGGCTTTTATATTCTGACAACTGGCATCTGCCGCTGTCAGGATACAGGAACAGTGATTGAAGCTGATTGGCTGGGGTCACTATTTCTGACTAACAAAAGGGCTGTTTCTTGTTATACACACAGAAAGTGCATATTTGTGCAAGAGTGGGTCGATATTGCTAGCATTCAATGAGAACATGCTCATAGGAACGAAATATCCCGGGGCTTATTGCTAATTTTAGAATTGTTTATACACAGGGATATGTAATGGAACAGCGATTGTTCAGAATGGTATGTGCAGCACTGTACTTGTAGTTTATTGCTCAAGGAACAGATATTGATTTTTTTTCTTCCTTTGTTTGCAGTACTGTGGATGAATACTCACCCCATCGAAAGGTATTGTATCAGATATTTGATTTTTCACCTTTTATCTCTGAAATGCTGTGCTGTTTGGCAGTTTTATAGTGTATATGTGCTGCTTCTATTGTTCAGCCAGTGTTATTTCCATGAACAGACAACAATATGAACCTGCGATATCCATCTTCCTTTGATTTAGATTGTACAGCATTTGGATCAGCCCTTTATTACATATCCCGAGTTGTAGATTTTGTAAGGTATAAATAGCTGTTTGCAAGAAAAGGCAATAGAAGGTATTTGAGGAAACCTGCTGCAGTTTACTGCCTCTGAGATTAACCTCACAATCTGCCAAGGAAGCTTAGTACATGGACAGAAGAGTGCTGCAGAGATGGAGGCTCAGTTAATGACTGGCTAAACAATCTAAGTGAAGGAGCAGCAATGGCTTGAATTAGCTAAGATTCATGTGTACAGTGTTCCTGGTCATGCAAGGATTTCACTGTGACCTTTACTGTAGGGGGAAAAGCAGGAAGTGCCATGTATGGGTGCAGAATCTAATTTGTGGAGTGGTTAAACGGATTGACTCTGGCCACACTGATACATCAGGATCATTCCTTTAAGTGATTAAGGTGTCCTTTGTTATATTCTTAGGATATCCATCTACAGCCAAAATCAAATCCCACAGTGATCTTAAAATATTCTGATGACTAAGAATTAAATACTTAAGGAGTTTCTGGGTAATACTGTTTCTAATCACTTGCACCATGATTGGTTCTTTTTGCATTACAAATTAATGGTGGATAAAAAAAAACCACAATATCAATACCATGATTTACTTCCTGTTTTTAATACCTGCCTTAAGCTGATCATACAACCTGACAGAACCAACTCCTTTAGATCTAAAATCTGAACACAAACTGAACAGAACGTTTAGGGAGGTCCTTCCATTCCACAGTTTTGGTACATCTGAGGGAGATTGTATGGGGATTGTTTGGCTTTTTACTTCAGCTGAGTACGTCGGCCGTCTTTGGCTCCCTTTGGTTCAGCCAAACATGCTCATCATGTTCGACTGAGCCACAGTGAAGAACATAATCGGCGGAGCTGAACTTTTGGCAGTTCACTGCTGTTCACCCCTATTCTCATAAAGGCCAAACAGCAGTGAAAAGCCGAATGCTGCCGAGCGCATTCGGCTCAGTTATAATGTTCGCTACCTCGGAGGTAAATAAATAAAAAGATAAAATAAAGAGATTAAAAAACGCATATGCTTTGGCTCAGCTGAGCTCTTCGGCTGCTGTATGGGCTATTGTGAATAGCCCGTACAGCAGCCCTTCGGTTTGGCTGAACCGAAGGGCTCCAGCGGCCGAATAGTGAATAACCCCTGTAGTCTTAGGTATTCATTGTCTTACAACCTAGAGTGGTGCAGTTTTGCACACCTTTTGGTAGCTGTTACTTTTGTGAATTAGAACAAATGGATTATGATTGTCTACAGTGTGAGGAAAGACACAGTGGGGTTAGTTTAATAAAGAAAGGGAGCCTGCCACCTTGCGAGGTCAGTAAGTTTTTAGGGAAGCTGTGTTCACAAAGAACATCGTGTTAGCAAAGCATTTTTTTATTTTCCGTGAACACAAATGGGTATTCAAAGTGAACAAAGGTTCACCATATTTACTTACAGCCTCCAAATCCTTAGTAAATCAACCCCACTGCCATCCATAAGGAATTCTTACTTTCCTTATATTTACAATGCTTTTGTGTGATTCAGTGTGATGGAATAAATGTATATGATATGCAGATTCGTGAAGAATCATTAAGATATTCTACCTGCCCACTTCTTTCAGAAAGAAATACACTAAACTCATCATTAATCGTTATGGCTCATATTGTGCAGAATCTTATACTGTTCTCTCTTGCCTGATACTTATCGCTTTTTGTAAACGAGGGATAGAAGTAGTGCAGCGATTCACGTACTATACAGGCACTGGTCCCATTTCCTCTTCTGCTCTCCTGGGAACTTTGTAATATCTCAGTGATTTAATTGTTCCCTATCTTATGCCCACAGAACAGAGCCCTCTTCCACCAATTCAGTCTGAAGGAGAACTGGCTGCAGCACAGAGGAAATGTTAATGAAATAGAGGAAAGTAAGTATGGCTTGCATCAGGGTGGAGTTGAAGAAACGTCAGTGGACCTGATACATATTATAAATGTTAAATTACTTAACATTGCATCAGAAAAACGGATATGAATACTGTATGATGTCATTCCAACTGTTCACTAATCTATAAAAACTTTACATTGCAGTTTTTATTACGGGTTTTTTTTTTAGCGAAATGATTAGCATTTCTTCAATGAAGGATAAAAATGGTTAAAGACAGAATATGAAACTACAATTACCTACATAAACCAGGGACATTTGTAGCCAATATTAGTGGGAAGTCAGCGTCTCTGTAATTACCATATCTAGATTGTGGATGTCACTATCAAATTAATTAAAGCAACCCCAGTGTGCAAAATAATTTTTAAAAGTACTGTTACCTATAAAATAAAACATTCACCTTGCCCAGGGCACATTGCTGCCAAAAAATTCTCTGCTCGTGAGTTTTTGTCCTCCAAAGTCTGCCAGAAAACCAGCTCACCCAGGAGTATTGATCTTCTGGGTCCCCACAACTCTCACATGTTCCTATCTTTAACCTCATGTCACTGTGGATTATACTAGTGATGTGCGCTCAGAGGGAGGAACCAGTGTGACCTATGGGGAGAGGTAAGCATTTCTTTTTCAAAAGGTATCAAAGCTTTTAATAATTATTTTTCAGGACAGGGTTGCTTTAAATAAGGCAAAGGGCAACCAATAAGATGTCAGGTCATCTTTCTATAACCATCAAAGCAAAGATGATTTGTTACTATGGTTTATTATTATTTATAGATTAGGTTTATATGCAGGTTCGATTTTGTATAAGGGATCAACTGTGTTTATTTATTTTTTTTACTTTTGATTACGTCTTCTTATATTTTAACATATTTATATTACAAAGCAAAATTAACCTTCTGGAAGTAATTTAGTAGGCTGTCCTTTATAGTCTAAGGGGTCTATTCACGAAGCTGCTGAAGGATCTGGCCGTAGCTTCGGCCGATCGTTCGGCTAGCTTCGGCTCCAGGACCCCTTCGGTGATCTTACGGCTGGCTCCGGCCACTTGCAGTGAGATCAGCGTCCCTGATTACCTGCTAACCAGGGACACTGATCTCCAAACAGCAAACTCTCCCTGGCGCCCCGGGAGTCTCCTGCTCCCGGCCGCCAAGGAGAGAAACACTGCTGTGTCCTTTTTTCTTTATTCCGACACGATCGATGTCAGAATAGAGAAAAAAAAAAAAAAGCATGCTGAGCATGTTCGGCCGACCTGAAGCCACACGAAGCAAGCCGATGTACGGCTGATTTCAGCCGATGTACGGCTGAAATTAGCCGTACCAGCCTGAAGTGAATAGCCGAACAGTGTTCGGCTCACTTCACTTCAGATCGGTCATTCACTCGGCTGCCCTCGGCAGCTTCGTGAATAGACCCCTAAGGCTCATCATGACTCAATTTATCCCTGGAATTTTTGAATAGTTTAGTGTGGAAAAATGGTGGAACATGCAACAGATTCCTGTATGTGTCGGTGAGGTGCAAATAAATCTGCCACAACTGTGAGAGAACTGTTGCAGGCATATCTCCTGCTAAGTGATTTACATTTACAGGTAGAAAAGCTATGTTTTGGAGACGTTAAGAGAGTATTGGAAACGTATTCAGTTTCACAGGAACTTAAAGACACATTTCTAATTTGCAACACGATGATCACACATGCAACACAATCGATCATTTTCTCCAATATAGAAGAGATCTTATTAACCTCCACTTTCCTTATCACCGATATGGCCCTATTTCTTTATGAATTTGTCAACAAAATCGCTATACAGTAAAAGTCGCAATTAACAACTATTTGAATTTGTTGCACACGTCGCTACTAACTATTAAAATGTCCCATGATTTTCATCAATTTGGCGCAAGGCTACCAACTACATACATGCCGCCAGAAATGTGTTGCAAATGCCTTATTGAATCACCCCCAGAATTGGTTGTTACTCGTAAACAGAAAATATTATACAGTAATTGTTGTCCCATCTATAATTGCAGACCCCTGCAATGATATATTGTATTATTATTATTATTATAATACAGGATTTATATAGCGCCAACAGTTTGCGCAGCGCTTTACAAAACTGAAGGAGAAAATACAGTTAACAATACAATTTTAATACAGGAAGGTAGGAGGGCCCTGCTCATGAGAGCTTTCAATTTAGTAGCTGATTATCCTGACAATTCATTACCAGCATGAGTTAATCTGGGGCTTTCCTTTGCAGGACATTCCTCATGCCACATTAGCCACAATTCAGACAATATATACCAATATTATCATGTTCAGGTCTTATTGGAACGTGTTCTTTGTTTCTAAATAAAGATGACTATAGATATTAGTGTCTGGACTTCTAAAAACAGTCTAGCGCCCAAGTTATATTTTGTGATATCCGCATAGACATGTTTTTATCAGCATCCCTGCTTATGTACACAGCAATCACCACTGGAATATTTACTGGGGTTCATTTATGTAAACTGAAGTAAAGGAAGAGTAAAGCTGTTGCTTACCACAGCCAATCAAATGCCTTCATTTTCAATATACACTAGAATCCAGATGATATGGGCAACATACTTCTCTTTGGCCTAGTTTTTTTTTTTTTTTAAAGGAGAACAATGACATGAGTGATTTCCACTCACGTCATAGTCCTAAGCCGACCTGTGACAATGAGACTGTCACAGGTCGGCTCAGTAGATCGGGAGGTGAGGGAAAACATACCGGGTTCCCTCACCTCTCGATCCTGTCACGGCTCTCTGCCGTGACAGAGGGAGGGGCTGGATTCCCCTCTCCCCGCTCTGCCAGCGATGACTGGCGGAACGGACGGGGGAGGGGGCGGGTACAGCTGGCTCTGCCTCTAGATAGGCAGAGCCAGCTGTCACTCACGCAGCTGGGGGGATCCCGTCATCTAAGTCGGGATCCGCTCCAGGTGCGGCGTCTCAGTATACCGCAGGCTGTAGCTCGCGGTATACTGAGCCTAGGGTGATGGGAGGACGCTAGTTTGTGTCCTCCCGTTACCCCAAGGAGAACTATGGGGAAAAACACTGACCCCATAGTTCTCCTTTAAGTCTAAATGTTACTGTAAACAAATCTGCATTTTTATTCTTGTCTCCTGTAAGCATTTAGCAGAAGAGCAAGCTCTTCCACAGAATGCATTTTGATGCACTTGAGTACATAAAGCCAAACAGTTCCCCCTGCACATCTGCAGAGGCACATCATTTCACACGCCACTGACTCTGTTGATAAAATAAAGGTTGGAGGAAGCACCGCAGGAACATAAATTGTGTCAGAAAAATCTGCTTACAGCAATACACTTTGAGGGCAATCATATAGTACAGTATTCTGGCTTATGGTAGCCCAAGGCAGTATATGCAGCCTGGGTCACACTTTTAAAATTATTTAGCATAAAGGAAGAAGTTTTTTATATTTTACATAATTTTTTAGGCCTAATGGATTTATGAAAAATCAGGGTCTACAGGCAATTTTATGGAGGATAGATACCTAGAGTCTTACCAAGAAGACACTGATAAATTAGACACTGATAAAACGGTGCATTAATAGTCTAATATGTACAAGTTACTAGTGTAATATTTTTTATTTACTTTGCACACAAGTGACAGCTCAGATTACCAATGACAATGCATTTTTTGATGGATAGATAGTTAAAATTCCCCCCGTTTCCTGAGGTTTGACAGTAACTTGATTGAACAGAGTTGATCTTTGAAAGTTGGGGCAGCAAATATGGAGATGTTGCCAATAGCAGCCAGTCCAAGCTAGGAAGGGTACAGTTTGAATCAAGGTGTTGTAGACTGCAGCTATAATTTTTTCACCATCATAACCCTGTTAGACATATGATATCAGTATTAATGGTGAGTAAACATAAAAATAGAGAGGCCTTATTAAAAGAATAAATAAATCTGCTGCAGTTTAAAGTGGACTTCCATCCAAGACTTTCTTTTTTGGAAAGAGTAGGGAAGGCTTTCTGTTCCCATTGGGATGATATCCCTTCACTTCCTGTGCAGGTGACCACTGACAGCAATAAAAACCTAGGTCCCCCCTCTATCCAAAACACTAAAAAAGTTCTGGCTACCACTTTAAGGCAAGAGTACTCACTACTGTATGTGGAAATTTTCTAGAAACGCATGCTTTATGAAAAGTGGCCAGTTTCTGAGATAGGTCAAAAATATACAATTAAAATCATTTTCCAACTTATAGCATCGGTAAAAGTATGGAACTACATGTTATTAATGATATGCACTTCAGAAGAAAGAAGCATGAAACATAGGTACAAACCCTCATTCAAAGAAATTGCTCACTTTTCAGGCTGAATATTTCATAAATGTCCCCTGGCGGTGTTCAGTTACTGTTCAGTATGAATGCTCCACATCAGCTTAAATGTGTTTTGTGAGCTATTTCCTGTTGTGCGGTTTTGCACATTCATAGATCAAATTGG
>NW_017308057.1:207489-227620 GCF_000935625.1 Nanorana parkeri
AAAATGTAAAGAAAAACTCCACTTTTGTTAAAAAATAATATAGCGTATAACATTTCTACACAAGCCATTTTGCAATTTAATTTTATTAGAAATTACCTTTCCATTTCAATCTGAAGCTGCTGTAACAAACTGTTAAAAAAAAATGCCATTTAATATGGCAGCCTGAAGTCGTTCTATACACTGTTTGTGTACAGATCTTCGCCCAGAAATGCCGTCTCCTGATTGTGATTGACCTACAGATTTTTCCAGACCTCTGCACTAAGATACAAGTAAAATTTTAGGGATTCCCTAAGGTTTAAATTCTTCCAAAGGGATTATTCTCACAGCGATTTTTTTTAAAATAAATATATTCACACTATTTATGGGGACTCAATGTACCACGTTTTCACAGTATGACGCACATTGCATCCTCCTGTGCATCCTCCCCTTAGGTCATGTAAAAGGTTATATATATTTACTGTGGTAAAATCTTTTAAGTTTATTAAACCCTTTTTTCTCTTTCATTTACCAACCATTCCATTTTAGAGGGAGGTATCTCATTTTCTATTTACAACTCTATTAACCATTGTAATTGCTTTACTTTTATCTCTATTTACATTCTTCTATCAAATCTCTCTTTTCCCTCCCTCTTTTAAATTCCTAAGCACCCGTGCCCAACATGTTTTGCCCCTATTCGGGCGTCATCAGGGCAGTGCAAATTGTGCCAACATAAAAGTGCTAGTGCTTTTGTGCCATTACCAGGAAAACAAACTGGGAATGGGTGCTTAGGGATTTATTAGTTAGAGGGAGGGAAAGAGAGATTTGATAGGAGTATGTAAATAGAGATAAAAGTAAATAGAAAATGGAGTACCTTCCTCTAAAATGGAATGGGTATTTCTAAAGGGATGCAGACACTGCAGATTTCCTCATTAGAAAGCTGAAAGTGCATCCAGTGGTTATAATGAACTAGAACCTCCTATTCAGGAATCAGTCTGGAAAAGATAGTGTGAAAAAAAAAACTTTTTCTTCAGAACAGAAAGAGGTAGGAATCAAGCAAAGTTTGTTAAAATTCTTGCAATGCACCTTGATCACTCAGAGGGGATTGTTTGTTTGTTTTTTAACTAAACTGGAATTACTCTTTAAACATTTCCTAAACTGTGCTTCATTTTGCTGAGCTTCTGTTATAATAGACATTAGTTGGCATATTGTCCTCCAGCTCACCGATGGTTAAGGCAGAGAAGCTGCTGTTTAGGCTGTCAGGCTCTGTGCTGTCCATTGACCATACATAGCAGCAACACAGAGGCTGACAGCAACAGAGTTTTACGGAGTTCATCATGGAATCCTCACCTTTGCACCCTTCCTTTTTTGTGCAGTTTTCTGCCGGGTCTACATAACAGATCACTCCTATGTCAGCATCAGGACAAAGGTATCCAGCACTGTACAAGATATACTGAAGATAGTGGCTGAGCGGATTCAACATTCCGAAGAGGACCTGGCTTTGGTCACTGTCACGTTTTCAGGAGGTAATTCTAATTCCACAATTACCGGTGTCACAGAAGAATAATGGCTGACAATTTCTAGCGCATGTACTCATCTGCCCCAGGGGAAGCGCTCAGCTGTGTGACTGCAGCTAATGTGCAGAATTTCAAGTAGGGGGCTGTTGCCATAGTGACAGCTAGTCACCCCACCACTTTTCTTAAACATTAGTCTGCTTCATGCAGGAATGCGGCGCAATGTGCTCCTCAATGTTTACTAATAGGATACACTCATATGCATGTCTTTCCCTGATAAGAGTCACTTAAACACACAACCCTAGTTTTACACTTATCAATAAAAATCTTATCATCCAGAAGAATTTAGGATAAGGAAGCAAGTTTCATACATAACGTAGTGTTAATTTAACAATCACTTTTGTACGTGAAAACAGTATGAACTTAAAGTAAACCTGCCACAATCCTGAACATGTCAAAAGGGAGGAAGCAGTGCTAAGCACAGCTCTATGGATTTGCTCACTCCCTCTCACCATCTACCAGCTGTTCTGCCATGCAATTTGTTTTACTGTAGGTTTCTTCTTCTCATGTATTTTTCAAAATCTGCTAATTTTCATAGGTTTATGACTAGTTTACTTTAACTACATTAGACTTCGAAAAACACATTATTAATTGTTTTACTAGATTAAATAATTACAAAGAATAAGAACCATGGTTAAATTATTTCAACAGAATTAGACTTTTCTGAATGAAAATGCAACCTTTGTCAATCTGCAGTGCAAAAGCAGAAACAAATAAGACATTGCCAATGAAGGACGACTCTTTTGGAAGCAGTAAGTCTCTCTTGAGAGCCTTATTTAACTACTTATTGACTCTCTGAATACGTATATATTTATTGACTCCTATTTTTAATTCCTGGATTCACCAAAGTGACCTTTTGTCACATATCTAGTAAAAAAAATCAATATGTCATCTCATTCTGACTCCACATCTTCATTTCCTTCTACAATGACATCACAGCATTCAGAGCTCTGTATCTGTCTCACATACCAACACTGTTCCATGAGCTCATGCCACACATAGATAACTCACAAGGTAAACTATTTTTAAAAATCTTGTTTGCTACCCTTGATTGCAGAAGGATAAATCTATCCTGTATGTTGTACTACATAGGTAGATCTATCATAACAAACTGCTAATACTGTACATATCCTTGACTTCAGGGGCAAATTTGAAGTAATGATTATACTTTCAAAAGAGCTGTCAGTGGCTGCAGGGTCTTCATCAGAGCCACACAATGAATTTCTATTGATTTTTGTCACGTACCATTAACTTGCTTGACCTGTCCCTACTGGCATGTTACACATATTTAGCTCTGACAATCTTGCTGGCTCATCCTGTTACCTGCTGTGTTTTGTATGGACAGAACGCCATGGAAATTAAGCTGTTCACTGTTGCTGTAGTGGAATCTTGATAGCTGCTCCGGGCACTGGGAGTGCAGAAAATGAAAGAGTGGCCCAGGCACTGGGAATGCTGTTTATTATAGAGATGCCCAGGCACTGGGAGCGCAGAGAGCTGAAGACTTGATCAGCCACTGGGAATTCTGTTAATTAAAGAGATGCCCGGGCATCTCTTTAATTAACTAACACAGAGAGGTTGATTTTAATTAGAAAATCAACCTCTCTGTGTTATTTATGAGGAAACATTGAGGTTGATTTACTAATGGACTATAGGCGGTTCAAAGTGAAATTTTATATAGCTTTGAAAATATGCTGAAGCTGTATTCTCTCAGAGTACCCAATCATGTGTTAGGTAAATTGTGGCTTGCACATTATGAGATAATTGAAATAACAAAGTTTTAACATACTTAGTAAGTCAAGTAAAATTTTACTTTGCAAAGTAATCATGTACTTTTCAGAGCGACCAGCCTCTACATCTTTAGTAAATGAACCCTCACATCCGTATAATAGACTTAGAGCTCTAAAATCAGGCATAGGTTCTTCACTGTTAGCAGTTTCATTATATAGGGTCTAATTCTCACACTCTTTTCTTTTTTCTCTCAATAGAAAAACAAGAACTTTTGCCAACAGAAATGGCACTATCAAAGTCACTGGAGTCATCGAGTCGCATTTACACTTACAGGAAGAGCGATACTTTGGTAAGAAAACACAGATAACACAGGGCATAATGTATGACTGCTGAAGCAGAGGAAATAATAGTGGTGCCTTCATATCAAGTAGTCAGTTTCCAACTTTCTTTTTTAAACCTGCACATTGCTTTGTGTAATTTGTAAATCATGTGTGGGATAATGTCCCCAAACTGTAAATTAAAAAGGATTCATTGGGGAGATTCATGACCATTTCAATTCATGAGGCCACAATGTGTGTGCATTTATAAATGTTATGGACCTCTAACTAGAATTCTAATATCTATAAAGTGGATCTCTCAATAACTTTACAAGTCTTCATGAATACATTTCTGCCATTTCATAGTATACAGCAACAGAATCCTTTTTCTCCTTTCTTGGGCGTAATCAGGTGGCTTGGCATAAGCTGAGATGATGTCATCAGTCTGCTGCAGGGAGGAGGAACCATTTCCTTAGTCTCCTCTTCAGTGATCAGACTGCAACATTATAACTTTGTAGCAAGTCACAAGATGAACGGCTGCAGCAGGGAGTCATTTTGCAGATCGCACTGGACTGGAACACAGGCACTAATGTGCCTGTCTTCCATGTGCGGGCTATCGCACTGCCTCCCGCCCCTGAATGCAGGGAGCCGGCTGGCTTGCATTCCAGTGCATTCTAGAGGCCGAACACTCTGGAACGCAGACTTTGTGGTGTGAACCGGCCCTCTCTCTTGGCTGTCTCTTCTCTCTCTCCTCACGCTCTCTCCCCTGTTTCTATCTGCTGTCTCCCTCTCTGCAGTCTCTTCTCTCACTTTCTCTGCTGTCTCTCTTATCTCTCTCTCTCTGCGGTCTCTTCTCTCACTTTCTCTGCTGTCTCTCTCCTGTCTGTCTTTTCTTACCTCCACTGAAGCAGTTTTCCAGGTCCCCTCTCATGCGCCGGCGTCCTGTCCTCCCGAGGTGCTTGTGTGGCCAAATGTGGCCGACGTTGCACATGGCGAGAGGTATCCCGCCCCTTCCCGTCTGCGGCGTCTGACACATTCAGCCGCACGAGCACCGTGGGAGGACAGGACACAGGTCAGTGAGCCAATCGCGATCTACCAGTGTTTGCTTTGCGATTGACTGGTAGATCGCGATCGACCTAATGGGCACCCCTGGTTTAAAACATTACCACTTACAGATAACATTAATAATAAAGAGAAAGTATAGTATATTTTTTGTGAGCACACATTGTTTTGCTTTAAATACATTTTATTGTGACTTTTACAAAGTTTGCTTTTTTGCCATTGTGTTAAATATAGAGATTTGCCACTAGAGTGAGCTCTCAGCAGCCGAGTGCAATCACTCTCTTTCTCTTTCTCTCCCCTTAACAAATTAAATAACATATTACCTACATAGGAGTGCATTGTTTTTAATGAGTCGGCCGATCCACAGACTGCAGTGTAGCAGAAGTAGCTGTAAAATATAACTATTGTGTAATGCTGCAAAGAAACAAGCAGAGCCCATGAGTGTAATAACCAGTTCTGGCTGCCCTCATGTTTATAAATATTTATAAATATATACATAATCAAGGTCTTAAAAACATGAACAACTATTAATATGACATCACACCTGTCTTTTTTCATGTTTATCTAACATCTATTACATTGAAAAGACTATACATTAATTGTATCCATGTTCACATGTATATAAAAAAAACAGTTGAAAGACTATAGCTTTAAGAGTATTCTGTTACCCCAAGACTATGTAGAATCTAAATTGCATATATTTCTTGCTCTGTGTTGTAGATCGAATAGTTGGCGCATTACATATTTAATTACTTGTATTATGTTTTGTTTCCTCAGAAAGGAAACAATGTTGCCAATTCTTTGTACCATCTTGCCTAGTACTGAGAGAGTTAATTACTACCTGCGCTGTATTTATTTTCATTATGCTGTCTGCCTGGTCACTTTTTTTATAATTGAATTTCCGACCAGAGTGCTTTGTTCAATGAGTGTCAATTCATCACACTCCCGTGCTTTCAAGGCCTTTTCCTAAATGGACTGAATAATCTCGCTGAAGGTGAGCAGGCATGAAGAGGAAATAAAGTACACTCCGCCTGGATTGCTATTGCTAACAGCCTTTTTTTTTTAATTGTCTTTTCAGAAGAAATGTTTACCTAAGATTTTTATCCTTTGCAGAACCCATTTGCAGAGAATGAAGAGGCGCACAGCAGATCCGTAAGAATTCTGGGGATGAACACCTGGGATCTCGCTTTGGAATTGACCAGTTTTGATTGGAGTCTCTTCAATTCAATACATGAGGTAAACTCAGCGAGAAAGCTGTGATTTATACTGGAGCAATAAGGGACATTGATAGCATTATATGTGCATGAAAAGTACTGGTCTTTCAGACATCAGGCTATAGAACCAATGCATCAAAAGTCATACACTTCATATACAGCTGCAGAATCAAAAGTCACATTTTGGAGGATTCATTGTGAATGTATCAAAGTATTGCTATTAATTAGCTTTAATGGCCAGCTCGTTTAAAGTGTATATCTTGGGGAAAAAAATTAAAGCACATTTCCGTGTATAATCCTTTTAAAGATGCTGCAAGTACAAAAAATATCCTGTTGATCTGCCAGAAATTCGGCGAGCTCCTAACAGCCTGTTTGGGATGACAACACAGTGCAATTTCTGCTATGAAATCCCAAAAAACATTATCAGCCCCGCATGCTGGATTGCAGAAATCTGCATATTCCCCACCTTCTCTCTACATTGATTTATTTTCCAGGAAAATTAAACTGCTTAACTCCCAAGACGCTGTCCACTTACTGTGTAAAAAAGGGCTCTTGGGAGGTGTAGTTCTTGGAGCATGCCCACATCAATAAATAGAGGTAGGATTGGGGTTATATTTGAGCAATGCTTATAAAAATAATTTTATAAGCAGGAGATTCTTTTCAATATCCACCCAGGAAGCTTCATGCACACAATCGTTTATTGTATCTTTGCCAAGGAGGTGACAATGCATGTAATAATAGAAATTAAAATTTTGAAATGCAGATACACCCTGCAGACTAAACTGGCTTCTTAGTGCCCAGCACTGTTTACATCCTCCAGCACTTCAGAATATTGAGAAAGCATTGTTTACATATCAGCTCATTTGTTAAAAAAGGCATGGCCCCTCACTTTCCCAAATGGCATCACTCCTTCACTAGTGTCACTCCCTCACTGGCCAAACCAGAGGCATGTTGTGTCTATTAGCACCATCGATTATGTAAAATGTGGGCTGCTGGTAATGTGTTGTCACCATTGAAATCACCAGTGGGACATCATGCTAAAACCTGCCTTAGGTACATGTAGTGACCAAGAGACCGCCATTATTCTCTGCGGCCAAGCCTGGGACATGTGCAGGAATTCACAGAATAGAGCTGTGCCAGAAGATTTAAACACTGTCCAGTCTGTGATTATTTCTATTTCCTAAAGATGGCGGGGTAGGGTGGATACAGAATATTGTATAAAAGTACAGTTATCTATATTTGTAACAAATGGCATTTGTAATTGCATTTATTTTTTGTTATATCTCCCCAACTGACCTTGGTAAATATCTACTTGTATTGCAGCAAGAGCTGATATACTTCACATTCAGCAGACAGGGGAAGGGTGAGAACACGCTGAACCTGAGTCTTCTACTGCAGAGATGTAATGAAGTCCAGCTCTGGGTGGCCACAGAGATCCTGCTCTGCAGCCAGCTGGGAAAACGGGTGCAGCTAATGAAGAAGTTCATCAAAATCGCTGCTCAGTAAGTCGAAGGTTCACAATTTGTCCTATTTAAAAGCTAAATATACATTCATAAGGAGTTTCCAGATAGAACATGTGAAAACCTAACTGTCCAGTCTTTATTATGATTGTCATTTTTGGTAATCCACCTTGTGGGTTAGGACCTTGGGAAAAAATTTTGAATCTGACTTTAAGGCCCAGCACTTTTACATTACCAATATGTTCTTTAACTACTTGTCGTAAATACGCACTGGGTGCGCCTACTTGTGCAAACGATTACGCCGCACATATTACCACGGACGTTAGAGTGCAAGCAATAATTTTAGAGCCATTAATCACTAATAACACTAAACAGCACTAAACAGATGAGCGGCAAATGTTTTTAAAGTGCCGCCTATGGCAAATGGCACCCAATTTTAAAGCTATAAATGTTTGATAACATAATGTAGGGAAAATTTATTTATTTTTTGTTCAAAATTTTCGGTACTTTTTTCTTTATTTAGTAAAAAATAAAACCCCCAGTGGTGATTAAATACCATCAAAAGAAATCTCTATGTGTCCCCAAAATAATTATATAAAATGAATCTCAATACAGCGTTATATGACGGAATAAATGAATACTTCAATGCTTATATGAAAAATAAATTGAGTACTTCAATGCTGAATACTGAAAAATGGCCTGGGATGGAAGGGGGATGGAAGGGTTGCTGACCCAAGTCAGCAAGTGGTTAATAGATTCCTTTTTTTCTTCTCAAAAAGCAATGACTATTTAACTTTTTTTCCCACAGCAGTGACCCTTCAACAACTTCCACTGTTTAAAGGGAAAGTGTAGTATATTTTTACTGAGCACATATTTTGAGTTGTTAGTGAAGTGCATACTTGATTGTATTTTTGTGGCTTTTAGATTATTAAACTATTCCTCTTCAGTTTGGCCATTTTATCAAATATAGAGATGTGTATGTAAGTCTTTTTAGAGTGAGATAACACTCATTCTGCACCTGAAAGAGAAGATATCAGCCACACAGGGAGCACATTGTTTTCCTATAGTTATTGGCCAACTCGTAGACTTGCATAGTGAGAAAAAGTAGTTAAGCACAACCATCGGGTAGCACAACACAGTACAAAAATAGACTGCATATGTATTGAACAAATATGGCTACCCCAATTTACATACACAAACTATACAGAGAAACAAGACTTTTATGAAACATTAAGATCATGGGTTAAGTGACGCTAATCTCTTACACTTGTATCACTAGAAATAATTGAAAGCTCTGTACATTTTCCTTAAAAGAACAGCTCAAGGATAAAAATAATCACTGACATGCTAATGCTATGATGAGGCAATCCCCGGCTCTCCCCATTTGTATACATGTTCTTCTGTAGCACTGACAGCATGATGTAAACCAATATAGCCCGAATTGATCCAGAAAATATTACAGGAGGCTGATATAAATACAGATGTGTTTCATAATAATAACTGAATGAAATTGTGTGTTTGTACTGCCTTGAGTTCATCTTTAAGCACTATCATAATTATCCTTGAACTGCAAGTGTTCTCACAGGAGACCTGTTTCCATTTCACAGTGTGTGTGTAAACTGTGAACCCCATACAGACATTTTCTGAGAAATATAAATGACAGTGATTAGTGACCTCCTGCCACATTTTCTTCTCATTTGTGGAAAATGAAGCCGAATCTCTGTACTTGAGTAAAACATCACAGAACCCCCTCTGTCTTACAGCAGTTAATTGTTCTTCTCTTTCAGACTGTGCATTCTGAAGAGAATTCCTAAGGGTGAATGTGTGAGCTGGAATAAAATCTATATGCCATGCATGTTATTTATGAATCAGCTAGTGTGTTTAGGACTGCCTTTTCTATTTATAATTCTGAGGCCTAAACAGGTTCCACTGGACTCCCCAATGATTTACTATTTCCAGGCTTCATCCTTCAGCATCCAGTTCTATTAGTCAGGAATAATTTATCATTATTTCTATTACAATAAGTGCAGCAAAGTAATACTGTATTCTGGTTTAAAGCTGGACTGCAGACTGAAAGCTAAATACATACATGGGAGCTGTTCTGCCCGCCATAGAATTGATCTTTTTTGTTCAGCCAGTTGTGTGATCCAGTTGCCACTGCTAGACACCAAAGGCAAACCCTTGTCCTGTAGTAAAGCACAGCTCAGAGAACAACATGACCAGTGTGCTGATTGGACAATAAGGGACAGCAGCACACTAATAAGTTCATCCCTCTGCTCAGATGTTCCCAGTCAGCACATGTGCATGCAGCAGAGCCCAATTGTATCCTAGCATTGCCTCTCCCTCTCCTGGTATGAAGGCTGCTTTGTGGGAGATTACAGGAGGCTTATATTGAGGTTACTGTTCGGGGTTCTTGGAAAATATTAGGGGTCTAAGAAGACCTCTGACATTTCCCTTTACTGTAGATATAGTATGAGTTACTATGTCCAGAATCATGAATGAACAGCAAGTGATGTACGGCACATCCTATTCATTCATAATTGGGAACACAGTAAACATACAATGCCCCCAGTTATTTACAAACACTCAGCGATCAGCTGAGCGCTTGTAACCGCTCTCCATCCTGACTCTTCCGCACTCCATCCTGACTCCTGGCTGTCACAGGAGGCTGAGCCGGCGTTGCAGGGAGGACAGCTCAGCCTCCTGTGACATGGCTGACAGCTGACTCCTCCCCCACACCGCCGACTTGGCCTCACCTGTGACACAACTCGCAGCACTCTCCTCCCCACTAGGCCTCCTGACAGTTTCCCTCCTCCTGCTAGTCACTGCTCTGTGTCAGAGGGGACACAGAGCAGCGCCCAGCAGGGACTAGGGAAACTAGAGATGCGCCACAAAATGGTACTTTTAGCATTTTTCCCAAAGTACCATTTTCAGCCGATATGTTTCAGTGGCCAAAATTGTAATGCATCCCTAGAAGGAATACTTGCATCTCCTGCAAGTCTCTTCAGAAATTTACACTTTCGGGAGTGTCGATCTCTTGTGTCCCCGTAGCGCTGAGTGTGTCCTCCTGGGTAGAACCATGCAAATTATTTATTCATGCATGTGGTCCAGAGCCACAGCTTTATAGTACAGATGCAGCTAAATAATACAGAGGTTTCAGGCTTGTCAGTTATCATCAGTGTAGAAGCAATGACTTCTGTGGAGTAGAGGGTGTTGTGCCTTGTTGTTGACATTAAAATCCCTTGGCTGTTTGCAAGACTGTAAACATGTGTTGAAATCATAGTGTACCCTTCTTAACCTACATCAATGATTTTATCAAGCAGAGGTAAATATACAGTGCAATTAGGTGCAGCAAAGGTCCTTACCTGAAAAGTTAGAACTATCTATATTGACAGCTATAGAAGATAGAAATATTAGACCTGCCATTCTCAACTTGGATTTTGAAGGTACCAGTTCATACTATTGCTTTTTTCTCTGCCTGGTGAGCCATTGTTCTAGAACCATTATGCAGCTAGGGAAGTCAGGACTCTTAGCCTGCATACTTGTAGGAAAGTGACTCCGTAAGTAAACAAGGATTAGTGACAGTTGTGCTTTTGTCCTCAAGAACCAAACTCGCAGTGGCAGCTCTGATGTTTCTTTACTAGTGGACTCCCTATTAAGTATAGCAGCAATCAAATAGCATGGTATGAACTTGGTAAATAAAATGTGCGTAATACATTCTTTTTTTTCTAACAGTTGTAAAGCTCAAAGGAATTTGAACTCTTTCTTTGCAATTATAATGGGTCTGAACACGACATCTGTCAGTCGACTGTCTCAGACATGGGAGGTAAGGCATTTCAGCAACTCATTTATAATCATTAGTACTTATCTATTTGAAAAATAAAAATGAACCTTAGTGTTGTTGTATTAGGGATTTATCAAAAATGGTAATATCTTATCATGAAGATTTGTGTGAATGTCAGAATTTATTACTGCGCTTGTGTGTTATTATTGTAATACCAAAGTTGCATAAAAACATATTGCATGAACTGGTGTAGTTGGTAAGCATTAAAAACCATTACCTACATCTTAGAATTGTTCTGTGGTATTTTGAAGCACAGTAGCACCTTCTTAAAACAGGAAGTATTTACATGTCATCATGTCCATCACGAATCCCAAAAATAATAATTCCTCATTTCAGGATTGTGGGTGGAGCCATGCAAATCATTCCTTTATGGCTACGGTTTAAGTGTGTATCCAGAGCCGCAGCTATATGGCACAAATACAGCCAAACACAATAGCTGTTTCAGGCTTGTTGGCCATCATCAGTGCAGTTTATGGAAACAATGGCTTCTATGGAGTAGGGGATGTTGTACATTGACTCATTGTTGACAATTGAAGCTATGGGCTGCTTCAAAACTGCACAGTATAATTTAATCTGGGCATAGAGTACCCTTCTCGGTAAAGATACAGTTAGGCACAACATAGATTTGCTGTACATGTTAGTGTACTGCTAAATAAACCATGTTATAGGTTTGATAAAACTGAATTTAAAATCCGTATAGCAAATGCTCAACCCCATATTGGAGGGGTGAACCTCAATGGCAAAAGGCAAGCAATAAACAAAAATTTTTATTGTTCATAAAGGGCCACTACAATGTCTCCATCATGGTTGTTTGTCTGGAACCTTTTGATCCCCATGGTCTTTGTGTGTGTTGTAAAGTAGCCACCACTCCAAGCTCACTCCCAACTATAATCTCACATTCAGTTTACAACACACACAGGGACCATTGGGAACAGAAGTATCCACCTTCCAGAAGGAAGGACGGTGTCAGCACCAATTCAGAGATGATTTAAGGATCTACAGCCGAGTGATACACAAATAAAAACTACGGGGAACAAAGGGAGCTACGCAAAATACAGCAAAAGTAAAAACCAAACTCCAGGGTTTCAATAAAACTATGTTACACTAGAAAATCCCCTATGCACAGAAATCCCTAATTGGAGCTGATCTAATAAACAGGTTTACACATATGGAGTATGTATGAGTATCAAAATTTAATAGTAACAGAATAAAAACATTGAAACACCTTCAACAAGACATTTAAAAACATTTAAAAATGACTTCCCTCAGGATAACCCGATAAGTATAATAGTCTGAGCGGCAGATAGTCACTGGTGCAAGCACAATGGCCACAATCAAATGTGGATTCTTAGTATCTGGGCTTACTCACGTCACATAAGATTCAAAGTGGTGGACAATCCTCATAGAATCCTGTGCTGATGTGTAATTTGGCCTGGAACAAGACTGCTCAGTGGCATTTCCAGAAAATCCAACTTTGTTAGGTGAAAAACCGGATCTCGGGGATGCCTCTCCACCCACTGATCTGTGATCACACTTGCCCGCAGAGTTGAGTTTCCAAACCGTGACGGGAACATCCAAAGAGATTCCAAGCTTGTGCGGCCGCGCAGCTGAATTAAATATGCTGGAGTCCTCACAGCGATGAGCCCGTGCTGTAATAAAGCCCAAAGCCGAACGAGATCGAGTGGCAATGACTCGCTCGCACTTCTCAATTTCAGCCTGGATAGTGCAGGCTGATCAGCTGCTGCAAATCGGACAGCGTCCCGGTAGTTTTGGTTCCATCCCTTAGTTTGAGAAACCGTGCAGTATAGTTGGCCGCATATGGGTCTGCTACGGGTATCCAGGGAAGCTTTCACAAACACGTTGCCCTGAGGGATGTTCCCGTCACGGTTTGGAAACTAAACTCTGCGGGCAAGTGTGAGCACAGATCAGTGGGTGGAGAGGCATCCCCGAGATCCGGTTTTTCACCTAACAAAGTTGGATTTTCTGGAAATGCCACTGAGCAGTCTTATTCCACGGCAAATTACACATCAGCACAGGATTCTATGAGGATTGTCCACCACTTTGAATCTTAAGTGACGTGAGTAAGCCCAGATACTAAGTATCCACATTTGATTGTGGCCATTGTGCTTGCACCAGTGACTATCTGCCGCTCAGACTATTACACTTATCGGGTTATCCTGAGGGAAGTCATTTTTAAGTGTTTTTAAATGTCTTGTTGAAGGTGTTTCAATGTGTTTATTCTGTTACTATTAAATTTTGATACTCATACATACTCCATATGTGTAAACCTGTTTATTAGATCAGCTCCAATTAGGGATTTCTGTGCATAGGGGATTTTCTAGTGTAACATAATGATACACAGATAAACTACATTGTTTTAATAGTTAAGGTACTTGAATGCATTTTTAAGATTTAACTCCTGAGTTTAGTGTCACTTTAAAGACTACTTATGTAGCTTCTACACTGGTTACCAGTGAATTGTGAAGTTATAATTGGAAGTTGACTGTCCCCTCTTTGTGTCGATAAACCACATTTAAGGTCTATTGCTATTATTTGGGGCACAAAATATGGGAATGTAATTTATAGAGTTTGACTCTATACTTCTAGCAGTTAACAAACATTCAGTGTGCTTAAAATATAGAAATGTAGATAAAACTCTTTGGTAGACCAGTTTTTGTGTTTAAATATGCTCTCAAAGCTTTACAAAATGGTGATTTTTTTTTTCTAACTTGAGATCTTAGCTTTGTTTGCAGTATCAGATTAGTAATGGAGATGCTTGTCATTCATTGCACGTTGCGTACTACTCCACAGGGCAAAGAATTCAAGCAAAGCCATCAAACTATTTTTTGTGTTCCTGTGCTACAAGGTAACATTATATATTCTCTTTATTTTCCTTCCAAGAAAATCCCAGGAAAGTTCAAGAAACTTTTTGCCGAACTTGAAAGTCTGACGGTGAGTTTCCTGCCCTGTTTACACTTCTTCTGTCGCAGTGCGGATATTTCACTGTCACCTCCATGCAAGGTTGGCTGCTGTATACCATGCCAAACCAACACTGGAGAAACTTGGAATAAAAAATTACAAAGGAAGATCTATGCAGCTGCAGAATTGGGGTTAGCAATTAGTATGGACAGGGCTTTGTATGATGAAAGCAATCTATTTTAAAAGACAATAATAGCTGTATGCATATAACATTATAACCATCCAGATAACAGTTGTGAACATGAACTATCCTTGAGAGGACTTTTTTTCTATATATGAATGTGATCAGCTTAGTGCAATTACTGCAATCATTAAATATCTGTCACTGTGCATAGTTTGTTCAGGAATAATTGCATATGCAGACTGTGTACCCTGCAAGTACTATTGCACTGTGACTGTAGCGTAAGAGCAATTAATTGAAAACAATGTACTCTCTATCAGGCGAACTGATCTTAACTCTGATATACAGATGCACAGTAGAATGGGCTTTTACAAATCTGCAGTGCAGTATTCAAAATATGGTGCAACAAGCAAGTATAAATATGAGAGAGGGTTGTATTTTTAATCTACTGAACATCACTGCCTTGAAGAATAGAGACTAGTCTCAGAGACAGAGGTTGGCCAACATACACAGAATAGCACACCATATGGTTAAATACCAGAACAATATATAATGGGGTGTTAAAGCCACCACAGATAGCGCTTTCTATCTGATCATACAGTTTGAAGGACAGCCAGCACACCCAAATCAGGACCCAATTAGTTGTCAGTTGGTCCATGACAGCAGAAATTCATCATCAGCATTTAAAGTGAACCTGTGCCCAGACTATGTACACTTATATATTCTGAACAAGCACTTTAAGTCAAGCCTTCATTCTTCCCTCTAGTTATAGATATTGTGGAGAAATGTGTCTTCAAGTACAAGAGAGGCATAGAAATCTTCATTTTTCCTATTGCTTTCTTTTGCACCAGAGTCTTGGCAGCCTGCAAGCCACAACATGTGTTTCTATGCTGCTAGAAATCAACTAACACTGAACTTTAGAGTCTATTTTGTGATCTTTGTGGATCTCTGAGGATGAATTACTTCAGAATACAAGCAGCTAGAGAGGTCCATAATAGCTTGTTTTAAAACTCTATTACTGTTGCTTGTTTAGAATATATAAATAATTGAATGTGTTTAATCTTGGTATTGGTGCACTTTAGGGGCCACTGGCGATCTGTTTGTCAAATTTTCATAAAACAGTTTCATGCAGCTGACGATGGAAATTCTTTAGCTTGCTGCTATAGTGAGATGTTGGTTCAGAGCAGTCAAACATGTATTATTCTATTTGTACGGTAAAATCTGACTTCATGTTCATTGCATTTTACAGGATCCATCTTTAAATCACAAAGCTTACCGAGATTCTTTCAAGAAAATGAAGCCGCCCAAAATCCCCTTCATGCCTTTACTTCTAAAGGGTAATTTAATCGCATTGATCTGTATATAGCAGGTTCTTCTGGTATACTTGTATAAAAATGCATGGTGGTCTGCCAGGTTTGAGGGACTTTAGCGGGTGTCATACAAGGGGCAGTCTGGAGCAGTCATGATAATTCTGTAGCCCTCAGGATCACATTCATGCAAACCTATAATAAATCCTTAGCGGGAAATCAGTAAAAGTCCCTATTTCGATAAATAATGGCAGTGCATATGATGCACATTCTGAATGAAAAAAAAAAGATATTTCTCTTTTCATCCGTTGCTTAAATTGATGGCTGATATTTCATATAAATGCATTCTGATTGAAGTACAACTGTGCGGGCCATGTCTATAATTTGTGGCTCAATTATTTCACAATTTCCTCTGCTTAAAAGACAGCTGTACCCACGCCGGTTTAAATGCAAATTGTGTTCCCGCTTTGGTAGCTTTGAAGCTTTGCTGAAGCTCTTAAGAATCTCTAGTAATTAAAATTTAAAGCTAAATGTTGCTCTTGTGACTGTACTGCTATTTCTGAATGTTAAGTATTTCTAATTTGACTGATTCATCTGCCTGTCCTGACTGAGGCATGCTAAAATCACTAGAGGTCTGCTACCTATAAGTGTTAAATATTTAAGATACAGGCCTATGCAGGCAGCTCTGAAATTAAATTGACTTAGCTCTTTACTTACCTTGCTGTTTTTAGACTTCTGCCCAATAATCATCAGGATGACGGTGATTGGATAAATCAAGGGCCACCAAAATGTGTCAAAAGGTGTTAAATTTCAACACTCAATGAATTACTCATGTTGCCAGGGATTAACAATTTTATTGTATTGTGGCAGCGCTACAGATTATTTTAAAAAAATGTATATATTGGTCAAATGCAGCCATTGATCTGTTCTATTTCTTTTCAGATGTCACATTCATTCATGAAGGAAATAAAACATTTTTGGATAACCTTGTCAACTTTGAAAAGCTAGTGAGTTATTAAGTTGTTTTTTTTTACATTTGATGTTGCTTTCCTGTCTATAAATACATTAATATGCAAGTTTCTGTTTGATAAGAGTGCAGTAAGATAAAATGCAATGAGAAGTAAGCAACTGTATTAAACTATAATAACAAATCAGATTTTCATTTTACCGATCTGGTTTCTATATCTGATTGGATCGTAGTACAATTTACATTATTAAATCAAATGGCTCTGACAATTTAGAAAGACAAGAAACACCAGTTTTTAAAGAGGGCAAGCCACTCTACTAATTTGGTCCTGGCTTTGCTACATACTGAGTCACTGACCAAGCACACGTATGCACCCAGATTGGGTTTAAATGACTGAGCTATCTTCCTGTGACTATTTAAGTCAGCAATTCAGTAGATAGTAAAGCCAAGATGAGGATAACAGCCTTGTAGCCACGGGTAGAGGAACAGTGGTCTTGGGACTGCCCTCTGGTATCCCAGAAATATGATTTTGTTATCACGCTCGCATTAAAGTGCTCTGAGCAGACCCATGTAGCCTGATGATTCTGCAGTGCAGTTACTGGCCTGGTGCCAAGATGCTTCCCTGTGCATCCCAATCACTTATTTATGTGATGTCACATGGCCTAATAAAAGGCAGGCATGGGACCGCATCCTTGCAGATAATATCGTTGTTCAGCTCTGTAAGATAAACTGACTGCCCATAACCTCTTCCTGTGCTGTATATGTTTAATTTATGTGTGATAATAATATGTAATGCATGCTGTTGAGGGGTGATAGAGGGGAACCCTAACCCTCCTGGGGCAATGACTAAGCCTTGACTTTGTGTTGTGAGAACAATAAGGTAGAAGTGCAGAAAGAAAAGATGAGCAATGAGACAGGTAGCAGAGGAAGTGAGGACACTCTGGTCTATAGCTACACTACTCCCTGGGGTTTAAAAAAAAACCCCAGAAGCTCATATATATCTTATCCTAAAAAATCCTAACTAAAGTAACAAAAATGTAAAATAGTTATTAAACCGGTGCTATGCCACCATTATTGTTGAACAGACTTTGTCCTGCTCCACAGTGCACAAAGCGATTCTCTATTCAATGGGTTTTAAAGACATTGCAGTGCCCCCGGGGACAAGGTGGTTGCCTGTACTGGTTATAGCCTTGGAAATGCTTGGTGGCATTATTCACAAATGACCTGTGGGGTATTGTGTGGGGAGACCCTCTCCAGTCAGCAGTGGTCCCATATAAGCACAAGTTATACTTTTTCTGTGTGACTAGTAAAGACTTCAACATTATGGCTAGAGGCCACCACCTAAAATTGGTGGAGAAAAGATTTAGCCACACGGGGCGTAGGGGCTTCTTTTCAGTTAGAGGGGTTAAAGTCTGGAACTCGCTGCCACAAGCAGTGGTATCAGCTGAGAGTATTGAATCATTCAAAAAGCATTTGGACAACTTCCTCAGAGACCGTAACATACAGGCGTAAAGGTACTCGTAAAACCAAGATCACACAGGGACTCGTATACCCACATACACATGCACAATCACATACAGACATACAAAGGTTGAACTTTATGGACCCGTGTCTTTATTCAACCTCAAATACTATGGCAGACATAAATCTTACACTTTCCCAGTGCAAATAGATCTACAAATTTAAATATTAAAGAAACTTAGACCATAAGTGGTGTAAATACAATTTTCTACCATGTTATCAAGACACTTTTTGGGACTTTTCTGAAATACAAGCGCCATTTCAGTTAAAGGGGGCCTATATACTTTTATCTGCCAGACTTAGTGGTAGCTACGTTCTTTTCTCTTTCTCGCTGTGCGCATTTATGTGTAAAGCTCACTGGTAGTAAACAGAGTATTGTTAGCTGCTGCCTCTCTGTTTTGGTTGTGGCTAAGTGACATGTTGTTGTGATGTGGCTCATTAGTCTCCTCTGCCCCTGAAACACCCCCTACCTTGTGTTGTTCCCCTTCTGTGCTAAATCGAAGCTGATAATCAGGAAATCATTTCCTGCGTGTGCTGCTTTGGATTGTTTTGATTTTCAGAAGAAGTAAACACACTGCATGCGGTTTCTGTTTCCAGCTCTGCTGTTTGGCTCTTCTGACAAGGATACAAATAGGTTGTCAACATGTCTTAAACCACCATCATCCTAGCAGATAGTGATTGCCATTTTTGATGCATTGTCTCTATTGTTTTGAGTCTGTCCTGGCAGCTTTGTTCTTGAGCAGGAAGAAAATTGACATTTAAGCTTAAGAGTACATGTGACCCCAAGTTCAGATGTGGCTGAACAATGAGGGTCGGATTCAGAGTGACTACAGGAGCAATGTTTCTTGGCACACGCCACCTTGTGTTTTGTCTAATAGGTTATGATTCACTTCTGCCTGTAGAACTCCTGAACACAGCATTTCCTTCGCCTTACTGAAGCGATGATTATCTGTTTCTGGCCTTTCGCTGTAATTCATTTTCTGTGATAAAAGAATCAGATTTGTGAGTCATGGTCATGTGCACTGATGATGGTGGTTTTCTTTTTTAATCCTGTACATAAATAGACACACATAATATGTAAATGTATAATTCAGTATAGGGTGCTATTCTTGATCTCCTTCTGAAAATGCTAGTTGGCTGGCTATCTAGTAGAGATTATTGAATAGTCTAGGTTTCACTCTGACTGTAATATGTTGGAGTAGAGTCTATTATTCGGTTTGTCAGCCAAATGTTTGAATCACTTGTCACATAAGTATAATGTTAATAAGTGGTCAAAATCATGATGCAACAGTCCACCAGTTGAAAGCAAAATGCCTGATAAGGAGTAACTCATAATGCCACAGCAGTCATGGAGGCAGCAATTCTCAACCCATAATGCTCCGCAGTGTGTTAAAGTGACACTAAACTTAGAAATTAAATAATAAAAACACATTCAAGTACCTTAACTATTAACACAAATGTATCTTATTTGTGTATCACTCGGCTGTAGATGTTCAAATGATCTCTGAATTGGTGCTGACACTGTCCTTCCTTCTGGAGGGTGGCTACTTTTGTTCCCCATGGTCTTTGTGTGTGTTGCAAAGTAGCCACGGCTCCAAGCTCACCCCTGGGATGGACTACAATCACAATACAAATGAGTAAACTAAAGGTGAGATTGTAGTCCATCACAGGCGCAAGCTTGGAGAGGTGACTACTTTATAACACACACAGGGACCATGGGGAACAAAAGTAGCCCCCCCTCCAGAAGGAAGGACAGTGTCAGCACCAAAACAGAGGTGATTTGAGGATCTACAGCCGAATGATACACAAATAAGATACATTTTTGTGAAATATTAGGGAACTTGAATGCATTTTTAAGATTTAATGCCTGAGTTTAGTGTCATTTTAAGGGTCCAATAGAAAAATGTCACCAGCACAACATAAGTTGAAAAAGCGAAATATTTTATTGCCAATAGCTGTATCTCATTGGCAAGCACTTTCGGGGCTTCACAGGGTCTCCTTCATCAGGCTTAGAGGTTTATCTCTAAGCCTGATGAAGGGGACCCTGCGAGGCCCCGAAAG